>NW_016195154.1:0-3065 GCF_001687245.7 Rhagoletis zephyria | reverse complement strand
GTATGGATGCAATTCATTAGCATTTTTTCGTTGCATACTATCATGCATGGTAGTTATTTATTGGCTTAAGTTTTTCCAACCGACTGTTAGTTTTTAACTGTGCGTTTTTTTTTTTGCATACGTAAGGTTTACAAAATTCACAAACGAAAAAGTATATTTTTCCTTTTGCAAAAACAACATTTGTTTAACACGCAAAAACAGCGCAAAAAATGTCGCAAATCAACAGTCAACCAACCGCGCGTAGTAAACCAGTTAGTCAACTAGCACGTTTACATGCATATGTGGTGAGTGTGATGAACATGTGCACGCGCGTGTTTGTGTGAGCACGTATGTGAGTTCGAGTGTTTGGGCGCGCATTATGCGGTTTTTTGCGTAATGCACACTTTATAAATCATTTAAAGCGCCTGAAAATATGCAAACACAAACAACTTTGTTTTATTTTTTTGTGGTGCGCGCGCATTTTTTTCCAATGCTTATATAAAATAATTTAATAAATAAAATAATTTTCACCTCACTGCAATTTACAAACATATACGAATATTATTATTACTACTCTGTAAATCAACAGTATGTAAAGTAGAAACGTTAAACAATAAATAGATTGAGCTGAAATTGAAAGCACATACATACATAAAGCACTACATACATATGCACATTAAACCGTACCACCCTCGGTCTATAAATAGTATTTTTGCAAGGCCTTTTTATATTTTCCGGTGATACCTACTTACGTATGCACATTAGAGTGGTCAAATTTTTGTATGAACGGAAAAAATTGCATCCTAGCAAACGGGATATCCTCTCAGTTTTTACATTTTGATATTTTTAATATCTATACCAACTTTCAACTTTCTACTGTAACCAATACAGGGTGCTCAATGACCTTGAAATGCGCTACTGGATCGCTGTGAAACTGGCTAAAATATTGGTGATTTTTATAAGAAGCTACTGTTGCCATGACTACGGAATCTTGTGATATTTTTTTAGATAATTTAAATTTGAAATGTTCTTAGGCTGCTTAACAAATTGTTTGATTAATATATTTACACACTTCTTCTAGAGTAAAATATGAGCATCATAACATCCTCTAAATTTATTCTTAGAAACGTCAAGTTTGGTATCAGCACCTATTTCGGCAAGAGGAAAAATTTTGGTAGGTGCCCATATCTCGGAAATTTTTTTTTGGACCACTCTAATGCACATTCGGCAAGACAAATTTTTTAAAATTATTTTTTCTTCTGGAGTAATTAAAGTACATCTTTTTCAAAAAATTTTAAAATTTTTGGTGAGTTTTAATTTACTGGCATTAGGGTTGTACATTAGGGCGATAACTGAGATCTGGTGAGTAAGTACTAAAACGGGGTACAGGTCAATGAACTTTGGAACAAAAAAAAAAAATCGTCTCCTAGATACAAGAACATCGATATATCGACTTTTACATATTAGCGTTCGGCTTAAAAAAAGAACATTTTTTTCGAAATCACCCTGCAAAAATACTTTAGACTCAAGGGTGTGCTGTGAACTTTTTTTCCGGTCCGGTCTAACGCATATATGTATGTATACATATGTACATGTGCACAAAAGTGCTTTTAGAGTTTAAGGCAGCTGCACGGTAGCGCCATTGATTGGAAAAATGCAGCCACGGCCGCCATTACCACCACTGCGACTACCAAAAGCGAGTACACACACACACACATAGATACATTAAGCAAGGCATGCCATGGCGTATGAGTGACATGCAATTTGATGAAAATTAAATTTTTACGTGGCAGCCGCATTCAGCTGCAATGAAATACACAAAAGCTTTTATTTTCATTAAAAATACATACATACACAGCAGACATAATTATGATAAAAATTGCTTACTGCTGCTTTTGAATTTTTATCAAAATTTCACTACTGAAATATTTATATATGCAAATATTTGTTTCGGAAATGTATAAATACATATGTACATACTATGTGTCGCTTTCTTCTCTAAAATCATTATTATATTTTTCGTTCGTAACTCATATTAAATATCATTGGAATGCGGAGCTGAAAAACCAAAAGATTTGATATTCAATGTCTATGATTTAAATTTTGATTTTATGGATTTGAGAGGCGTGTTTTATAGTGGAACAATATTTTAAGATTTTAAAAGTTTTTGGACACTGCGTTTAGATATAGCAGATTTATATATTATGAGCTATGTGTGGGCTGGTTCTGACATCAATTTTGGTGCGAAAAAGAAAAAAAAAAAAATATCAGAAATGCACCGAAGTGTGGGCAATTTCAAGGCTAGCAACTTCTACTTTCCAATAAAACAACTGCGGCAATCGCTGCGGTGACGATAGTTACCGTTCTCAGTATCTACTTCCAAGAGTTTGCCCTTTTTCCTTTTATTCGAAAATACAGACATAAACTGGAGGCAGAAACAACAAGTGCGCCTTAGCTTGGCCAGTTATGCTTATATTTCTATGGTTTATTTAATGTTTCATATATATTTTTTATAAAAGTCTAGCTAGTTATACAACAAACACGATACAAATCCACATTTCAAACTTTGTACAAAAAATTTTGAAAATTCAACAAATTTTTGAAACAATTTAAAATTGTTGGTATGCAGTTTTACAGTACAAAATACCGTTAATTTTTTAAAATTTTCTTGTCGACGATGCTAGGCATTTCTTTACACATAAAAAAAAAATGTTCGCACATACGCATATATGGAAAAAATAATTATTAAATATCACCGGTATTTTGTAGCCACTTAAAGCTTGCTTATTATATTAAAACTCAATGGGCTGTAAAACTGCATAGCCAAAACTTTAAATTGTTTCGAAAATTTGTTGAATTTTCACAACTTGCACCAGTATAACTACGAAACTTTTGCATATTTATTTCCAAAGTCTGGGGCTGTGCTTTTTCAAATCGTCTGTACGTACATATTTATCGATATAGTTTTATATCCAAATTCATAAAAAAGTAAAGAAGACTCGTATAAAAATGTCACTTTTTATTATAAACGTTTTAAAACCCACTTTATTTTTTTACGCATAAGGTCATTAATATTTATATTTATA
>NW_016195153.1:0-3065 GCF_001687245.7 Rhagoletis zephyria | reverse complement strand
TCAATTGCTGATCGATCAATATTAATTACTTCGCACACACAAGTACCCAGTGTTAACAGACAGACAGACAGACAGATACTCGTAGATGCAAAGGCAGACGAAGCATCGAAAAGATGCGCGGGACTCAAATTAGTGGTATATGTACAGCTGCGGGCATTGAAATATGAACACCCCTTTACTCCCTTAACGTGCCTGCTATTCGGTGAAGTCTTATCCACTTTTAAAATAATTTGACGCAAAATTTGTTTATCCTTTGGCGCTTTAACGTTTCATCAGCTCGACATCCAAGAGCATTTTTTTTTGTTTTTTTTTATTAGTGATTGAGTTCCCATCATTGATAAACAAAGGCGGTTTCTTTCGCCGATGCATGTGATCTTGCAAATTATAAATGCAATAATATTTTCGTACCGCAAAAAGCTCACTCGCGACCTCGCCAAATCGATGGGATTTAAGCAGACGCGTTAAAAATGGTTGTATGGGACTGGCGTGCGCAAAATGAGGACCTACATAGTAGTGTTCTAGAAGTAACGCTTGAATCAACCGTAGACCCAGCCTAGGTTCTTCAGCCAGTGAGGCATACGAACTACCTGTTCCCATCTCAATGCCCACCACTGTATGTTTGTAGGTATGCATATTTGTAAACATGTCAGCATGCACTTACTTGTGGATGCTCCAATTCGCCTCAAATGTGACCAAATGTCATGTAACAGCATAGCTTCGGTGGGGCAAGGATGGAGCGCCACAACGAGGAAGTGCTTGTCTCTCGTCTGCTGCTCTGCTGCTGCGTCTGTTGAATGACAAACTACAATAAAGTCTAAAGAGCAGAGTGGCTTCAATTTGTTTGCATTTTGTGTATACAGACAGACGACGTCTTCAAAAGAGTGTTGTGTGCCCTTGTGCCCTCGAACTGCTAAAATTCATATTTAAAGTAGTGTTCTGTTTGTTATTTTTGTGGCGGTCGAGTACTTGGCATGCAAATGCATGTGTATGTGTGTGTGTGTGTGTGTGTGTATGTGTGTGTGTGTTGGGGTCTATGCAACAGCTGCAGACGAAGTTGCATGAACTCATCAACGCGTCAATGTTGGTTTTTGGTGTTGGTTGCGTTGCTGCGGTTGTCAATGCTTTTGTTAATTTCCTTGTTTTATTTTTATGTTGTTTTTGTTGTTGTCACATTTATGGATGGTGTTGATGCCCCGTAGCTATGTAGCTGTTGGTGAAGGTGATGGTGATATAAATCTTTGGAGAGGTATCTTCAATATTTGTAGAGGTCACATTTGCAGTTTAGAAATAGAAAATGTGTGGCTTGAAATTTAATTTAAATTTATTAGTTAAAAGTGTAACTTCTCAAAGATGGTTTCCATTTGTAACACCTACATCGATATATGAAAACTTATCTCAAATGAAAGTATGTATGTACATATATGAATTCCGCTGAACAGCCAATGGCGATACAGTTGATAGAAAAAGAAACTAGGAAAAGAAATTATTGATTTATTGGTGTTCATTTTTCCGCTAGAGAGCTTTAGAGATGTAAGCTTCTCAGTCGTAGTCAATTCTTCTTGCTTCTATATCGGCGCCTCAATCTCTTTTCCATGATATTTTTCAATTGAAAACGCAACTGTATTTCCATACGAGTCCAAATTTATCCCGAGTTCAATCAGAAGATTCGTCTCGAAATAGAGTTGGTCCGCGCGCTTCTGAGAGTCGTACTGGCATCATCTTCAACCCTGGATCTGTAATCTATTTCAGCTGCGTAGGCCATAGAAAACTGCATCCGTATATCTAATGACCTGTTCTGGGCTTAGGTTGCAGGGAGTCGACCAAAACGCACTCACAGCTGCCATGGCACCTTCACCACTCCACGGAGCTCATCTGAGCCTTTCTCCTCTTCATCTCGCTCCAAAGTCTCTTGGGAAGGCTAATCAACCGCTCTTGGTTTCTCATATGCGCCCTTAGTTCCGTATGTCAGACCAGATAGCAACGTGTATATGATCCACAACTTCAAAAAAAGTTAATTGTCACGGCTCCACGTAAGTTACCGAGTTGCTGCTCTTACCTCACCAACCGTCGTGAGAAGAGCAGCTGAAAACCTGTAACTTCATTTACGTAAGCTTTGATCATCCATAGGATCCCCGTCCAACCCGGTTAAGATCGATGACATAGTGGAAATTTCATTCGGTGATCAATTTATGTTCGCTCCTTCCGTGTATATGCCCAACCATATGTCATAGTCAAAGTGAGCGAATTGTCTTCATATGATCATTCCGAAGTTCCTAAGGTGTTTCACGTTTTCACTATTTTCTTGAAATTTAAGTCTACAAGAGTTCTCACGCAACTAAATGTCTGTGATATGTTTATCCAAAGAGACGAAATTCTCTAATTATATTTCGAAAATCGCCAAGTGAATAGGAGACCAGGAATGATTTATTGTAGCAAACCTCTACGTGATCTCTTCGCGAAGTGCAATTTATTTAGTTCATACGCTTCCAAGTAAGGTGATTCTGAAAGCCAAAGTCTGAGGCTTCAAAATCTCAACTGTTTCCAGTCCTTCGTAACACAATCTACACTGAAGAGTAGAAACAGCTCTTAAATTTGACAACGGAAAATACACCCTACCTATCGTGTGTATCAAAAAATATGCATTAAGTTTTCTCCACTCCACAACTTCTTGGCAGGCCATTTAAGGAAACACATTTGTCATCAACGCACGTCAAAATGTCGCTAGCACTTAAGATTACCATAACTCAACGTCAGCGTGCGAACGATTTTCCACTTTAAAGACCTCATTATTTCTACTTCGAAATCACCCTAAACTAACGTAAACTTTACATTATTAAAAACATTCAACAGCTACTTATTTATCTTTCTCCAGAAGTATCTAATGTGATCAAGCTATTTATACACTAAAAAAAAAAAAATAAATAAAAAATAAAAATAGTCTGCACTTATGATGTACATATAAATATGCATCCACAATTGGCGTTTCCCTCCATTCAGA
Organism: Rhagoletis zephyria; assembly: GCF_001687245.7. Taxonomy (NCBI): domain Eukaryota; kingdom Metazoa; phylum Arthropoda; class Insecta; order Diptera; family Tephritidae; genus Rhagoletis; species Rhagoletis zephyria. Next base: position 67 of record NW_016195153.1, on the reverse strand, counting down.
GGGCCATCAGCATCATCTATACACTTAGCCACTTCATGCCTACCATCATTATCAATATCGAATCTGA
>NW_016195152.1:0-3065 GCF_001687245.7 Rhagoletis zephyria | reverse complement strand
ATTTCAGCTCTATGAAGCTATTGTAGTTTAGTCAAGCTAAGAAGTGATTTACTGAAGTACAAACGATTAACGGATCAGATGAAGTGATTGAAAGGGCTCAAGATGATCATGACGATCGTATAGCTTGAGTAAAAACACTATCTGCTGATTACCAAGAAAAAAACACTACAGCTGAGGTTACCTGTTTTTCGACATTTACTTGTATATAAATATTAAAATTTGTTCTTTTTCTTTTAAAATGTCTTCAATTTTTATTACAATTTCTTCCAAATACACCAATATACTACCAAAAAACACTTCTACAGCCTGCCAGAAAGACGACAGGAAGAAAAGTTACATTACTTATCGAACAGTCCGATTATTAGGACCAAGGTTTGACTGAACGAAAACAAACAAGTCTTCAATGAAGGTTATCAAAGATGTTTTCCTATCTGCAGGGTTGCTTAGGCTACAAAAGAAATGAAGTCGTTGGAGTCAAAGCGAATTGGATGAACGCCTTTTCGTTTTGAAATGAAAGTTCGAACTGTTGGACCTCTCAAATTTATGCTACACATTAGAGCGCTTTGAAACGTTTAAATACTCGTATTCAAGAAGACGGATCGTGCGAAAAGAAGACCCGACCATATATCTATCCCAACTTATTCTGGGGAATATTCACGTGCCTATTAGTACCTTTGTACGAAACGCAATGTTGGACGACCGTCAGTCAGAAATTGAAGGACTTTCTTGCAGGGAAGCCACTTGTAATGTCTTCCTTTATTGGCGAGTGCAGAGATCACATCACATAGATAGCGGTAATTCACTGATTACAGCCGCTTGACATTTTTCGGCTTACTGAATGAAGCTGTAATTGTATAACAAGTGCATACTTAAATGTATCTGATAAGAAACTCGAGCGCCTGAGCATAGTGTAACAGCGTGTGAGTTGCATACATATATATGTACATATGTAGTAGAAGAAAAGAGATTCATATATGTAAATATATTCTACATACATACATCCATGCGAAGTACCATTTGTTGAAAAACGCTCACGTGTAAGTTCGCTGCACTATTTTAATTATGGCTTCTTATAGTGATGTGTGTTTGTGTGCTTTTACATAATACCGCCATATATTTATGTATGTAATTTGACATATTTCTTTTTAATTTGCATACAAATTGCAACAAAGTTTTTTTTGTAGCCGCTTCTTTGTAAGTAATTGCTGAAGTGAGCAATGCAACTATGCACTTAAAATTTATATTTACACCGTAATTATGGCAAACCGCTGAAGCGCTTTTCTTTGTGAATTGCAATTAAGGGAATAAACAAGTTTCTTGTGCGGTAAAGGCGACTTAGCGGATGAGCTATGTACAAGCGGAGATTTTGCTAAATGTAAAGTGCTAATAGGATCCATGAGGAAAAAGGCAAGAAGTTGCGAAGGTATGCGCAGGGTAAACGAAGGAAGGTATACCGATTCATATTGACGTTGCCGGATAAAAACCAAATAACCAAAAAAACAGGTAGACAGGTGCGAAAATCGAGATACAAATCGCCAGTTTATTGATCCGGGGGCCAAATAAGCTCTGAAACTCGACTTATGCGTATGTCTAGCGCCAGCAAGAAATCAACTGGAATCCATATCTTGGGACTTTGGTTTCTTAAATTCGACCCCAAGGTTCGCGTCAGGCTTTGAATCCCCTTCGATCACTGCGATAATTTTATTTAAGGCGCTACAGTTTTACTTAGTGGTCCAAACCATACATTACCCGAATCTGACGTGAGTAATTAGCTTTTAACAGCTTGGTACGAAATCGTGGACATGCATTAGTTCTTCTTCGAAGCTCAAGAAAATGATTGAGGCGTTTTGAATTGAGTGTTCATCCCGTATATACAAGTAAAGAAACCAGTTCTTCTTCTTCAACTGATCTCAGTAAACGTTTGGGTACGAAATGGCAAGCCGAGGTTAAGTGTACTGGCACAACAAGAAATCGTATCTTTTTAGCCAGCCTTCATCGAGCGTAAAGTTGTTTATTGTTTTAGTTACTATGTACACAAATCACATTCCCTTTTACGGCTTACTAACTAGCATCTAATACGAAATATATTCCACTTCTGATTTTTGAAAAACGTTAAGCGATCGAAATGCCAATTACCTTTGCCTGTAGCGCACCAGCAAAGCTTACCGTTGAAATGTGCAACATATATTCGGAAGAAATCTGCTGCCTACAATTTATGGAAAGAAGTGTCCTTGTACAACTTTTCGCAGTCGCTGCCACTACATGGTGAGCTTGCTTCACCGTTTGCCGCTTATCCAAGATTTGTATGGCAATTTTTTTGTGAAAGTTTAGAAGCACAGATGTACGTATGTATTAAATGTGTGAATGCACGTCGTTGTGCACTTGTAAATATCTCATTATAAATTCATATTTTCACAATTATTTTCTTACTACTACCACACGGTTGCAACAGCATTTTTTTTAACCACTTCACGCTCATCGCTGATTATTTTATCTCGGATTTCTTTAGGCGAAGGTGAGTGTACGACAACTGCTTCCTTTTAAAAGACGTTTTTTTTTTCAAAAACCGTAGCACACTTTTTCACATGCAAATATTTATGTTTATGCACTGGTATATCCCAAGTGCGCGTACTTTTTTTGTACTTTTCTGCCAATATGCATATTCTAAGTATATAGGTATGTAGGCGAGTAGCATGCCTGTTCAGGAAAAAGCGCAGCCTAACAAGCAACAACATTTATTTATCCAAAACTTATTGTCGTTAAAGGTGGCGTGTGCAGGCAGCCAAGAAGTTGAGGACAAGGGGTGCCACTGTTGATTGCTGTTTGTCGCGCCCATTTCTTGAGTGAACTTTTCGAGCTAAAAAAGTACTGAATTTTTTATTTATTTATTCATTTTAATTATGCATGGGCATGAAGAGATTATCAACACGTATGTACGTATGTATTTGGAGCAGGTGCGTTGATGAACTGGAGACGTTGAGGTGTAAGTTGATGCACTTTCCGCAACACATAACTCAACTACACTCAGAAAAAGGTTTAGTTATAATAACCAAGATTTGGTTATA
>NW_016195151.1:0-3065 GCF_001687245.7 Rhagoletis zephyria | reverse complement strand
TTTCAAAAGGATGAGATTTTATAAAAAAGGGCCCACTATTTAATTTATTTACACTTAGCTGTCAAAGCTCGCAAACCGTTGGTCAATGAAAAAAAAAAAACCATGTTTTTAAAAACAAAAACTGTTTGTAGAGTAAAAAAGTCCCAGTTTAAATATCATAATCATATGGGCAAGGGAGACTTTACCTAACATACCTTTTTAACATATAACACCGTGCGACAAAACCAAAACAATTTCATAGCACACGAAAGAATCCATACACTCACGAAACTATGGACCAAATATAGTAGAACTGCGTTTTTATTTTTTCACTCTCACGTCAGGCTTTTTTTAGGGACTTTTTAAAGATATGATTAATTAAAATAATTGTTTTAAAAAATCAGTGCAATGTAGAATAACAATAGGGGTAAAAAATGAGTGTGAAAATTCTGTATTTATGACATCTCCTTTTCCCTCTCTAAGCCCAACTGGTGTTATTTATCAACTGCCACCATGACTTTTTTCCACCTGCCTTTATATAGACGAAACACTGTGCGACGTTATGATTTTTCTTAAAAGACTTTAAAATTTCAAACATGCGATGAATTCAAAATACTATTAAAAAAATTTAGTACACTGAGGAATACCAATATAGGCATCAAATAAAAGAACGAACAGTTATAGCAAATTTTAAAAACTATATCCTTGAAAATCCTTGAAAATTTGTTTTATTTACTTGTAAAAAAAAAATTTTTATTCGTCTCATTTCGTCGTTCTCACTTTATTAGCATCAAAAAATTTATTAATTAAATTGACATTTTCAATATCCAAAAAAATATATTTTTTTTAAGTATTCTATATTGCACTGATTTTTTTTAATATTTTTACTTAAACATATCTTTGAAATTTCAAAGTCCTTTTAAAAAAAACTGTGACGTCAGGCAGTAAAACACAGGTTTACCATATTTACCAAACGAGAGTCAATCCTGCGTTTAAGTTTTTTTTTTAGTTTTTGTTGCACGTTACATACTTACATATGTATTTAAACCTCTAAAATTCTTGTGGTTGCATTGCTCAACTCACAAACAAAGTTCGTTTAACTACTAAGCCATTAAAATAATACAAAATATTTTCAAATGACTATTTGCCAAAGCACATAGACTTTTACTGTTAAGCTTGCATATCTATATATGTACGAGTATTTAAGCATATTAGATAAGTATGTACGTACATATATTTATTTGCTCTTCAACAATTTTTTATACATACATATTTATATATCAAAATTTGCCACCCGAACTTACCACCATCTGATATATGGCATCCACAATATTGTACATTTCCTCGCGTGTTATGTAACCGTCATTGTCAACATCGTACAACCGGAAGGCCCCTGGAATGAAACAAATAAAATATGTGTGGTGAAAAAGTAGTACCATAACAAAAAGCGAACTGCATGAAAAAGTGTTACTATGAAGCATATTTGCATATACATATGCAAATTTACATATAAATTGTGTTAAATATTTTATGCGTATATTCATGCAAACATATTAATCTTCATATAAACTCACATATTTACATACACAAAAATATATGTGCACACATATGTATGCATGTACGTTTACACATGAAAACCTTTATTTATTAAATATTTATGTATTTAAATATTTATTAAATCGACATGCTAAAAAAGGCAATTTTTTCCAACAACCCAAACGTTGGTACATATAAATGAATGAAATACGTCCGCAATATTTGCGAAATTGTTAGCTGTCATTAAGCAGATTAAGTGAGCGTAAACGCAAAAGGGACATAAATGTGTGCAAATATTGAGAGAGCAAGAAATAACACTGGCTAACACAATTGCACTTTTGGACTGATTATGTTTACTAATTTGATGTCACTAGGGGTATTCTCTGACTCTTGCAAACCCCTTGCACGGCGCAAAGATTGCACTGATTCTAAATTTGTTTTCCGGCAGCTCTAGTATACGAGTTATAGGTTAGGACCTTCGTATAGGTTAGGACCTTCGTACGATGGAGGAACGCTATCAAGTCCACTAGAACGCTCAGACCTCGATGACAATGCGCTAGGTGGCGCGGCTGTCGAGTTATTTGAAAACCCCGTATTTATGGTGGAATGTGTTGTGTTTTATTGTCAAAAGTGACATGTGTAATATTTTCTAACCCCACGTCTCCACCTTCTACTAAATATGTCTTAGCATTTGCAAATTTATGTTTTAAAATTGTACCGTTTTCTTATGTGGGCAACTTGCTGTCTAATATTTCACTTTCAAAATGGTATCAAGCTAATCAGATTGATCTGTAACCAATGTATATGGCGCGATAAAATGAAAATTGAGTTGAAAAACTACGAAATGACAGCTGATGTTAAGACAGCGATGGTAAGAAATTCGCAAGACAGCTATGGTTTAACAGTGGAAATATGCGGTCTCCACCTGACATTTCTGTTTTAACACAGCTTTCTTAACAGAATCTGTAGAAGGTGGAAAGGAGGGGTAAACTAGAGCTTATACAGAAATTTCAGTCATAGATTTGAAATCGTCATTAAAATTAGACTAGTATCATGTAACATAACCTAATCATCAGAAATGCTCTTGTGCGGTGTAGTCAAACCAAATATGTCGGGAGTAAAAAAGTGGGCATTTTTAATTGTTGGTTTAAAATATAACTGTTGCGCTGCGACAGACAATTAATGTTTGGAAAATACTCGTATTTAGTGTAGATTTTTCTATACTCTTGCATGCATTGGAAAGAGACGTAGGCCACTGTTTATGAGTTGAACACAAATATTATACTCACTAGGCAATATTTTCATTTGCCTTTGTTATTCACAAGCGATTTAAATTTAAAGAGGTATCATTAGCTGGTCTCGGAGAGGAATTCTTACACTTTTACATATTATCTAGTTGCGTTAAAAGAAAGACAATTCAAGAAAAAGGTTTATTACTGTATATACTGTGGTCGTATAGACCTACCGAGATTTGTTAAAGCAAATATCTGATTAATATACACACAAACAGTGTTGCCGTTTTAGCCCTTTGGTGGCTAAATTTGGCTACC
>NW_016195150.1:0-3065 GCF_001687245.7 Rhagoletis zephyria | reverse complement strand
TCGTTAGCGCTTGTAAAAGCATGCAATTTTGTTTATGTATGGGTGGTCTGATTGAAATATACTTGTATGTACATAAGTACATATATACATATGTACGTGCAACAACAGTCAATGGTTGATTGCATCACATTGGCAGCACATCATCGCAAGCCTTGAGTTGTATATTTTAATGATGAATTGGTAAGGCGGATTTATGTATGTACATTCGTACATTCATATTTCAAGTGGAGTGCCGGGTGGAAGATAGCGGCAAAAGGATAAGCATATTACGTGATTTTTGCATCATAACCGTATTATACTTACATATCATTTGGATTGCAATTGTGGGTTGATTGTATGAGGATTGTTGGTGCTTGATTCGGATGAATTTAAATTAATAAACCAAAATATGATTATGTATACACACTTAATTTTGAAAATATTTTTATAAATTCATAATATAAACTGGTTTCGTTTTAAATATGTAGCTGAGTTACGAGTAGATGGATTTTATAAATGCGGTACCAAATTAAAGCCCATAGACGTGCAATAGCGTTGTTTTTTTTTTAAAGAAGTTGCCACCCTATAAAAATTAAGTTCAAAATTAATAAAATAAATCAATTATTACAAAATGGGTATCGATCAAAATGGTTTTGAAAAGGTCTTATTTATTAATTATATATAGTTTGTAGGGTTGCCACCTGTTTAAAAAATCAAGCTAAACTTAAATTAAGATAATCAGAAAATTTCAATATGTATCACTATATCGATGTCAGACAAAAGAGATCGTGGTTTGAAAATATTTTGAATAGAGTTGCCACCTGTTTGCAAAGTTAAAATGTAAAGTAATGTATCTCATAGGCTAAATTTATAATTACAACAATAATATCAATTAAATTGGATTAAACAAACATTTTTTCAAAACTTCATGCAGGAAAGTTGCCACCTATTTCAAAAATTAAAAACAACTTGAGTTAAGGGAATTAGATAATTTAGATATGTACCACAATACGTTTCGCAAGGTTTTGGTTTTAAAATATTTTGAATAGGGTTGCCACCTGCTTACAAAGTAGAATTTAATTAACATATACATAAGCTCTATGAAATACTAAGAATTGGCTTTGAACGAAGGAGTGGTAAGAAAACTATAGTTTGAGCATAAGGAATATTAAAGAGGGCTGCCACCTATAAACGAGTTAAACTCAAGTGAGTTGATAATTTAAAGGAAGTTTTAAAGTACGGGTATCAATTGAAATGGGCTCAAAAAGGCCTCAGCTCTGTTAAAAAATTCTTTGCAGTTAAAATTATATCGAGTCAAAATTCTGTATTTTAAAAATCTGGAAAGTACATAAAATTCTGGATTCAAAATTACTTCAAGTCTAAATTCTGTATTCTAAAATTTTGTAAGATTCTAAATTATTTTGACCTTATATATTTATATTTAGCTTTTATTTAACTTCTTTTGTGTGTATAACTTAGTTCGTAACCCGATGATAATGCAATATGAAATAGTCCGCTAGGTGACGCAGGCGGGAGTTAATTGGGGAAATAGTCCAATTTGGTTCATACTTAGAAAGCTGGTTTCAAAAATACATTTTTACTATTAGCTTATCTAATACTGCCATTAAAGCAATCTTATATTGTTCTTACCTTATTGTTCTGCTCACAGCCGTGAAATTTTGCCAGCAACAAACATTTTTTTCAAGTGAAATTTTTATATCTCGATTTATGAAACATACTTAATTTTTTTTTTATAAATAAGGGTGTTAGCTAATATATTTTCAAAGGTATTTATTTAATGGGTATTTAATTTATATTCTTATAACTCGATTCTACATATTGCGCATTTTTTTCAAAGGTGTATTGATTCAGTATTTACCGTATCTTATCACTCTAACTTAATACAATTTTACAAGTAGGTGGCAACTCACTACAAAAAAAATTTTTGTCGGCAGTAAAGTTTCTTAAACACTTTAGTTGGATGCCCATATTGCAATAATACAAATACGCTTTTAATGACATTTTTAAGCATTTTGAGGTTAGGTCTCTATGGGCGGCATGCGTTAAAGTAAATCGATTTTGATAATTTTTTGTATGGTTACTTACCACTACATTTTTGTTAATATAAGGACGAAATTTCACAGTTCTACATTTAACGGTGCCCTTTGAATAGCATTTTTGAGGTTAGCATTGTATGGGAGGTATGCATCAAAATAAACCGATCACGCGTTTTTTTCGTTTTTTTTTTACTTGATTTACGCCTACGCCTTCCAACTTTAATTAAAAAATGTATGGCGCTGAACCAATGTGCGGCGTTTCAAACAGAAACCTGACCGCTCTCTCCACAGACTGTGTGATTACATCGCCGGCACTGCAAATAACCAACATAACGTCGCGGTTAAATTAAATTAGAATGAATAAAATGTTAAAAATGAAAGCATAATGAGCAACATAATGTGACAGCACCGCACATAATGCGGTTGACATGTTTTACGAGGCCGTTGAGGGCGACTCAGTCGGCAAAATTAAATGAAATGGACTTAAATATGATTGTGTGCTGTTAAGCAGACTATTAAATTGTTATGTGTTTAATTAAAGAGCTTTTCATACAACTTTCGAGTGTTCATAACAGTTGTTATCTCATTGCGACATTTTCAAAGCAAGAAACACACCCTACCAGCACACACACCGCGAAGCAAAAAAGGCTTCGGTTATAAAGATTATTTGCGTTTGGCTGCTAAAAGCAATAAAGATTCCCAAAAGAAATTAATTTTTTTTTTTTTTTTTAGTTCACAGCTTAGACCCAAATATTTCTATGNTGTCTCCAGTGCTTTCTACTACTTTAACTTAATTTATTTGTGACTACTATCTGCGCACAACATAATCACAAATCAATATTTATTGCTGAAGAGATGTATGAATGCGAAATTCCATCCAGCGCAACGAATGCTAGTCAAGTAAATTCGATTTGTAGAAAAACGCATTATAAGAGATATCAACTTGAAATACTCGTGCTGTGCTCGTATGCATACATAATTACATATGCACATATCGTCGCTCCCAACGAAGAGTAGCACATCTCAAAT
>NW_016195149.1:0-3065 GCF_001687245.7 Rhagoletis zephyria | reverse complement strand
CGGTGCTTACCGCTTTGTGGCCGCATTTAAGTTGGTATTTTGAAGTGTGTCACCACTTGCCCAGCTTTGTGCATAAGTAAATATGTATGTAGGTACAAAGGAGCTTAGGTGTTTTAAATTTTAATTATTTTTTGGCCAAGAGTTTTGTTTTCTGGTAGGGTATTTTATGAAAGTCTGCGACTAATGAAAATGTGATATGGTTTTATTTGTGGAATTTGTAAAAAATATATTTCACGCCACACCCTTATAAGTGCTTTATTAAAAGTGTCAAAAGACTAACATTAGACTTTGAGTTCGCGAATATTTGTTTATTTTTTTTTTATTCTCAAACTATATTTTTGTTACTCGCGAATAAAAATTATTTGCTCGCGAGTACTTTTAAATTAGTAAAACTTGATTTGGTACTCTAAATTTTTTTTAATGGCGAGTAATTTACTAAAAAGTGCTCCATACACTTTTATTTGTATCTGCAGCCGAATAAACAAAGGCGTGGGCTTGCAAAATTTTATCTGTTTTTGTATACGCAAATATTATGTTTTGTACTCGCAAATTGTGTCTCCAACTTTAACATTTCACTGAGGATGAGAAGAGTTTGAAAATTTTACTAGCGAATATAGATTTTGAACTCTTGATTTTATGTTTGGTATTCGCGAATATTTGTTTCTTTTGGCTTCAGACATTTTTTTAACTGGGGAAACTATTTTCGGACTCGCTAGCTCTTTTTTTGAGTAATCCGGATTCTCGACTTGCAAGAGAGAACGGGTGTGATTTAGCTCAGCGATAACGTGATAGCGTGACGTGGAATATTTTTCTACACTATTCTTCACGAATATATCTATTAATTTCTTCATGTACACAAATAAAAATTTCAGAATGAATTTCGTGTGTGTCAATAAAAATTATAAAATTGGTATTTTTGTTTCGCAAATCATCGCCTTATAATCAATGTATTTTTTTTTCGTTTGGTGGCACACTAGTTTTATTACTTTTATTTGGTTCGTTTTGGCAAGAAGAACATTTTCACCGTTTAATGTTGTCATTTTGAAGTACCTTAAACTTATAAAATTAAAGAAAATCGTTAAACTTCAAAATTTATAAAATAGCTGCGACAGATATCCTCTTTTTGAATTTGGTGGCACACTCTTGCGACTTCACAGATATGCTGTACTTGGTGCTAACTTCCATTGAGTTTAATATGAACATTATATTTGAAAACTTCCCAAAGTTATTAAAAAAAAAGAATTATATTTTTTTCGAGTGACAATGAAAAAATTAGTAAGTTCGCCATTTGTTTGCCTCAATAAACGTTTCAAGGCTAAAATTGTTCAAATACTTGATTTGTTTGTGGAACTGCATTGATTGATATAAATGCAAGAAGAATGCTTTAGCTTTAGCTAGGATATTTTCTTGAAATGATTCATATATTCGCAAAAATTTTACTACATGTGCACCCCGCTTTTCAATGGAAGAGTCGAGCGACACAGCATTTACTGAAGGCTTCTAAGCATATTTTCTCACGGCTAATCCAAAAATTAGTTGTCTAAATTTTGTATCGATGTTTGAGTAAATGAGTCCTGACAATGGTTAACAAAGGCGAGAAATGCAGGCATATAGTCATGTGAAAAATAATAGGCCTTTACTTTCATTTGTGTAATGTTTCTTATTTTTTTTTATATAAATGCAGCTCATTATCTAACAAAAACCACATATTTAAATAAGTCAAAATTTGTAGAAAAATTCAACAAAATTTTACAAAAAAAAAACAATTTTTTAAATTTTTTTTAGAAAACCCTAGTATGCAGTTTTTAGCCCATTAAATTCCTACTTAATAAAATTCAAGTTTAAAGTGGCTAAGAGTTCGCATTGAATTTTGATAAGTTTGTTTTGCCATAGAAAGTATGTTTGACAGATTTTTTGTATGAAAGAAATAATAACAGCATCGCCAGAAAAACAATTATGAAAAATCAACGCGAATTCTCAGCCACTTGAAACCTGCACTTTATTGAGCTAGAATTTGATGGACTATAAAACCGAGTACATATAATTTTTCTAAAAAGTCCTAATAAAAAGTTTACTGTTGTAAAAATTTGTTGAATTTTTGTAATTTTTCTACAAAGTTGAAAATTTGGACTTATATGGTTTTTGTTAGATAACAAGCTGTATTTTTATAAAAAAGAAAAAATAATAAACATTAAACAAAGAAAAGAAAAATACACAAAACTGGTCAAAATGTCGTGTACCTATTATTTTTCACATGACTGTATGTATGTATGAATTCATGTGCATATTTTTATATACACACGTACATAGCAGTGTGTATTCAAAGCAACGACACAATGCAAGAGCACAATGGACTCAATGAGTTTTCAATTTCAATGTGTTAAGCTGGTATCAATAAGCCTTAGACAAGCACATATAAAACTATATATACAAATACATATGTATATNTTCGTTATAAAAATTATTATGTGCGATTTTTCTTTAATTTGATGCTCATTGCTATAGCGTCTTGCGAGTGTGTAATCGCATCTGCAGATGTGTGAGCATTTTAGTAGATACTCTACATTGTGTTGTGCAATGAATGGCCAATACGATTGGTAATGCTTTCACATGATGATGATGCCGCCAATGATGATGATGAGTATGGAAGCAGACGACCAGCGGACGGACATTGAATGCAGCTTGTAGAGATGTGTGCACCAGCTATGCTTTTGTTGTTGAATGTGCTCGCATTTATGAGCGCTATTTGTGCATAAATGCATATATAAATATTGGTATATATATACATATGTATGTATATGCTCTGAATGTCATTTGATTGTTGCCATTTTATTGATATATCTGCGTAATATCCAACTGAATAGTTTTCCTTTCATTCGCCTAAGCATTTCCATTGTCGCTTTGTGCGTGTGTATGTATGTATGTACTCAGACACTTTTACTCACTTGTCGCTTGCATGATTTTCAATTGAATTCGCATTTCTGCTCGCATTACTCAGTAAACAGCATACAGCAAGAAAAGCAAAAAAAAAAAGGAACAGTCCAGCGCCTTCGTCTTGGTCTGCA
>NW_016195147.1:0-3065 GCF_001687245.7 Rhagoletis zephyria | reverse complement strand
TGTATTGACTCTCCGCAAAAATTTGCAATTTCTATTCTGTGTAGAAACTCAAAATGTCCATTTTTTGTGTATTTTCTCCAAGTCATTCCAAGTTGATTTCATCAAATGTACGCAATTCGTAGAGTGTTTTGCCAGACTGTGTGTAAATTATAAAATGGACAGTAAATAGCGACCCACAGCTCGATGAATGCGCAATTATTTATTCATCACTTTTGGTTTAAGAAAACCTGCCTGCATTTAAATTTTATACAATTCCATTTCTTATATTACTTTCATTGACGCCCGACTCTTGCTGAGGTGGATATCAGTGCATAAATGTCTTTAATAGTTCGCATAATCACCTCAATCGGCAATTATAAGGACTCATATTTAGTTACAAATCGCAAATTGCCTATACAAAAATGCCCACATAAAACTTCCTTAATCCACTACAGCCACACAAAGTAAAGTTATTCTACCACGGCTCCTGTCTCTTTGGCGCATTCTTCACTAAGTTAATCGATTGGACAAGCAAGCAAAGTTAATAAATCCAATGACAGGTGACTTCATGCCAATTTAGTCTGTTGAAATAATTACGAATACGTGTTCTACCACTTTTATAGCAGATTTTTTGCTTAATTGCCGTTAAGCGTCACGTAGCAGGAAAACAAGAAGCGTAGAGAAAACTTTTTTACCACAGCTGACACCTAACTATGTATGTATGTACATATGTACATGGAAAAGTAGCTTATGTTAGAGGAATTAAGAGTTTCAAGGATTGTGTAGGAAAGAATATTCAATTTGGCTTAGGTAATTAGATTAGTTGGTTAATTAAAAAATCCATAAAAAAAATTCTGCACGCTAAGTACCAACGTTCAAATGTCTACTTGTACATTGGTCTGTTACACCGCAGGTGTTAAAGCTTTTTTGTCGAAGTATATTCAGCTACAAAACAAGCCGCCATCCTCATATCATTCTGACCGAATGGGCTTCCACAAGGTTAGGTTAGGTTGAGTTAAAGTGACTGCCAGTGACCTACGCCCTTAAAATTTTGGACCCGTTGTGATACCATGCGAGACGTTAAAACCCTCCTCCTCAAACCGTCGTATGGAGTCTGCAAAGCTCAAGAGTGCCCTTATTCCTACTTCGGCTATGTTGGTTAAACTTTCAAAGAATTCTGAGCTCAAGTACTTCCGTCTTATTTTGCAAAAGGCGGGACATTCGCATAGCAGGTACCGTACGATTTCCGGCTCTTCTTCATCTCTGCAACTTCTGCAGAAGTCATTGTGGAGGATCTGTAGCCTCTCGCGTGTATCTTCCTGGCCTGTTAGAAGGCCCATGGCTGTAGCTAAGTCACCTCTGCTCAGCATCAGGATAACTTTCGAAAGCTTCTTGTTCCAGTTTGGCCACATAAGCTTTGCGTTGTTGCAATTCGTGAGACTAGACCACCCGTTCCTTGCTTGTTTAAGAGACAAATCCCTTAGAATGAGCCTGCAGGCAGGGAGGCAGCATGCCTAAACCTTTCCCTTTCTTGCAAGTTCGTCAGCCTTTTCGTTGTCTGGTATATTTTGGTGCCCCGGCACACATACCAAGTGAAAAGCGTGTTGCTCAGCCATCATAGATCTGCGGCAGCCCGCTACGGTTCTTGAATTGGCTGACTGTCTGAGTAGATTAATATATTGTTACTTACTGATTGTGCTGCACGTAAATGTTCAACCGCCTCCTGTAAGGCAGCGACCTCAGCCTGAAAGACGCGTTTTAGTAGGCGAAATGAATTTTCCAGCCCCATTCGTATACCGAACACGAATCTATATTATTTAAGATTGCAGTGTGGTCTTCCTGAGTGTCTCTCCAGCCGGATAGCTTCCGCAGCCCCAGGGCGGCACACCCTGCTAACTGTTTTCCAGCAATGTCGATTGGCAGAATATTGAGTAAGACGCACATTGTCTCCAATGCAATGGAGTTGTGCGTAGAGCCCCGCAGATGCAGAGCATTGCTGTTTTTTGCAATTTTCGAAGTGCTTCAACTGTAGATGTAAACAACCCGAAAATTTCAGAGGTCACCTTCGATAGCCTGCTCTCCTACTCCACGCACACAACCGCAGTTGTCAATAAAGTACAGAGCCGCAACAAGGTCCTCAAGTCGCTCGCCGGCAGCACTTGTGACAAAAACAAAAAGAAACGTTGCTGGCAACATAAAAGGGAATTGGCCGGCCGATTCTAAACTATGCTGAACCTGTTTGGACGCCGGGGACTAGTTGGACGCAGTGGACGAAGCTACAGACATGTCAGAACGCCGCACTCCAGACAGCAACTGGGTGCCTTCTGATTACGCCTGAGCACCACCTACACAGCGAGGCCCAAATGCTCCCCGTAAGGGAACACAATAAAATGCTTTGTAAGCCACAGAAGCGAGCACCCAAACAGATCTCTGCTACAGGAGGAGCCGCCGCCCAGGCACTTCAGGGGGCACCTATTCGTGTACACGGACGCAGTCCAGCAATACGTAAACCAACCACTGGACCCGACGACATACAGACGAGCTATCAACGACATCCATAGAGAGTCAGTGACCATCTACCTTGACTCTCGGCCTATGGATGCCGTAATCGGAGCCCAATCACTACCCGTAGAAGAGACGGAGCTTCAATTGCCAAGAGAGACCCGCGTTACCATGGCTCAATTACTGTCTGGATACTGTAGCCGCCTCAACAGCTACTTGTCCAGACTTGACATCCCCAATAAGTGCCCGGCATGTGGAGAATCCTCTCATGACACCAACAACCTCTTCACATGCCAGCTCAATCCGACTCAACTANCGTTTCCTGGGCCTTCCGTTAGTTGAGCTTGACGACAATGATTCAATGTACCGCTACAACAACAACAACAACATATGTCGAGAAAAAGCCTAGAAATTGATGATTAAAGCCAGAACTTCTCTTATAGATATAGCCATTTATAAGACCAATACTAACTTACGGAGTATTAGTATGCTGGCGGCCAGCGCTGAGCAAGCAATACAACTTTAGGAAATTAAGCAGCGTTCAGCGAGAAGCTCGTGCAGATGTTGGAAGAGCAACTACGTCG
>NW_016195146.1:0-3065 GCF_001687245.7 Rhagoletis zephyria | reverse complement strand
ACGCTATGGGCGTTGCGAGAGGTCGGTCATTGATTGCTGCTGTTGCTGCCGTTACTTGGGGCGTGCTGGCAGGTTTTTCTTGTGCGTTTGCGATGAACTGTGTGTGGGTTTTCGTGATTTGTTTTGCTGGTTTTATTAATTTACCGCTTTGCGTTGGTTAGCATACAAGCAATTATTGCGGAAATTTTTTGGTTGCTGAAGGTGGATTTAATGTTGTTAAGGTACTTGCAGTGCGTAGGCCCAGCGCCACACAGCGGTGTATGTTGTTCAAATGTTAGTAAATGTGTGTCAGTTACTGGGTGGTTGTGTTTAGGCAAACTGAAAATCCAGGCAGGCAAATCTAAACCGAGTCACTCAAACGCCTGCTGGTTTGATTTGTTTTACAACGCTTTTATCAACTTGCAATGTTGTATGCCCAGATTACCATTTATACTATAAATATAGCAAAGATATTTATGGCAAAGTCTGGATATCAACCTAGTCTAGATATCAACCTCGTATACCTCGTAGGTATCATAATAAACACATACAATTAGAAGACGCTAAATGTCACCCCGCCAGAATAAGTTAAATATTGCGCCTAAAAATATTCACTACATACGCCCCAGCGGAAAGGGACGACACACCAATTCTTTAAATCAAATAAATTGCTGATATATGTATGTATGTACATGCACAAAACATTTTGCTTGCATAGTCTTCTGTTGTCTTTCCACTGCGAGTTGAATTATTTTAATATTGCAAAATTTTATAAAGACTAGATAGTGTAAAATAAATAAAAATATAATAGACCTGAATTTATATGAAGGGTAATATATGCATGAATGTGGACATATGAATAATGACCGCTTAAAATGGACCTCAAATTTGTACTTTCTCTGTAGAAATTTTAGGTGTATGTTATGTTGTTTGACTATTGTCAATTAAATCTAATGCTTTGTATTGCATGCGCTCCACGCTTTTCGTTTTTAATCTCATAAATTGTTTATAATGACATTTGCTAAAATTTCAAAAACAAAAGTTATCAAAACAAATTCTATGGGGCTGAGAAATATTTTCTAATTTTTAGTACATTTATAAAAGTATGGTATACTGAAAAGCTTTTTTTTTAAATTTAATTTATTTATAATTTTGTGTGTTTTAAACTTGCTTCAGCAAATGGAAAAATCTGCCGGTGCCTTTTGCGCGCAGCACATAAAACTACTGAACCGATATAAACGGAATTTTGAATGATTGTAAGGAAGGAAAACTAGAAGGTCGTCATATACAATTTATTGCAATCGGTTAAGCGGATTAGAAGATGCAGGACACAAAATTTATATATGTATACATATATGCAAATGTAAATGTTAAATTCGATTGTTCGGCAGGCAAAAACTGGAAAACAGCTCTACCGATTTGAATAATTAAACATTTTTCCAAAAGAAAAAGTTTCAGCATATTGAACCAAACCTCTATATCCCTATGTTACTCGACGCACTGACTGCGAACCCGAGGTCTGTTAGTCTCGATCACGTCAGGTTCGAGGTCATTTGAAGGTCAAGAAGGGAAAAATTCTTTGAATAAACCTGAAACGCCTCTACCGTTCAATATCTTTAAATAAATTGATAAGATAAAGGAAAGGAAGGCTTACAGTCGAAAATATTTTTTAGTTGGTTTGCCACTTGTTTGAAGATTTGTATTTAATTAAAGTAATAAGATAAACTAGATATTGCAATATGGTACTTTAGGAAGGCTTACAGTCGAATATATTTTGATGAACTCTAACCATTTGGCAAACTGCAATATATTTATAAATAATAACTAGTTATCGCTGTTGATATCTGATATTTACGTAAGCACAAACATTTGTATGTATGTGTGTCCATTCAAAAATATCGATAACATTTAAACGGGATATCGAAAACCTTGTCGACAGCAAAAATGTAAAAATATCGATAAATAATCTTTATTTTAATAATTTGATCGATAAAAAATATTGATAAATTTATCGAAAATGTCGACAGTTTTATCGATAAAAATTGAAAAATATATACAAATTTTAATAATAAAGTTTATAAAAATATCGATAATTAATTTCAAAAATTGTATGGATATCGATAACATTTAAACGGGTTATCGAAAAACTTGTCTATAGCAAAAATTAAAAAATATCGATAAATAATCTCTATTTTAATAATTTCATCGGTAAAAAATATTTATAAATTTATCGAAAATGTCGAGTTTTATCGATATAAATTGAAAAATATATACAAATTTTAATAATAAAGCTTATAAAAGTATCGATAATTAATTTCAAAAATTATATGGATATCGATAACATTTAAACGGGTTATCGAAAAATTTGTCTATAGCAAAAATTTAAAAATAGCGATCAATAATCTCTATTTTAATAATTTCATCGGTAAAAAATATTTATAAATTTATCGAAAATGTCGACAGTTTTATCGATTAAAATTGAAAAATATATAAAAATTTTAATAATAAAGTTTATAAAAATATCGATAATTAATTTCAAAAATTGTATGGATATCGATAACATTTAAACGGGTTATCGAAAAATTATATTACACCCCCTGATCTAAGGGTGCATGCGATTAATTCGGCATAGGGCTCATTCGAAAGGGCACGATTTAGCNCCAAAAACGCTGTTTTTAGGGGTTTCAACCCCTTTTTTCTCGAAAACGTGACGTGATGGGAAGTTTTGGACCCCAGATTCGTGTTCAGCACGAAAAATCCGTTCGGAAACACCAGGTCCCGTCTTATTCGCAAAACCCTTGTAGACCAGTGTAATCTATATTTTAATAATTTGAGCGGTAAAAAATATTTATAAATTTATCGAAAATGTCGACAGTTTTATCGATAAAAATTAAAAAATATATAAATTTTATCAGTAAAAACTATAAAAATATCGAAAATTAATTTCAAAAATTGTATGGATAATTTTACCCGGATGAAAGAAATCTCTCTTTTTGGTTATTTGGCTATTACCTGTGCATCTCTCATCAAAACTAAGCACATTCGTATATTTCTATTTAGATTCATACAAACATAAATCTATATAT
>NW_016195145.1:0-3066 GCF_001687245.7 Rhagoletis zephyria | reverse complement strand
CATTCCACTGCAATAGATAAATGGCCAACAGTCTTACAAGTCAAGAAAATATCAATCTCCATCCACGCCAGATTTAAACTTGAAACGGATTTTAAAGGCTTAAAATTCAAGTTTTTCAAATAGCCAAGCTGCCATTATAGCCCACTTCAGTAGAGTATTTTGAAACCCTTCAACTCTTAGCAGAAAGAGTGTAAGAGTAAGAGTGACTTGAAACTAGTTCTGAACTAAAAAAATCTCTAATAGATAATTCATCCGCAAGGACATTTCTGTTTACCTCACTTGTGCCTGATGAAACAAACTGCTTGACAACATTGCGGTAATGGCGTCAAATGGCAACTTAATGCATTTGCTAAAAAAATATAAACACAAAAATTTATTTAACTATTTGGTAAATACATATTTATCTATTTACAACTATGGATGCATACTTTAGTAATATTTAAATATATATACATATGTATGCAGTGTTATATTATCAAAGCGAGTGCTGACCAATGGAGCGTGTGAAAATAATTGAAAGCTATTTCAAGCGTCATTTGTATAAAAAAATGTTCTTAATTTATGAAAAATTGATTTCCACGGTTGAACAAATTTAACTTTTTCACAACAAACTCCAATAACATATCTACATTGTATGCAATTAAAAAATAATAATTTTTGATTTATGGTTATTACCTTCTACATTCTATCTAATATACATACATACATATATATTTACATACATATTTATAAACAAATTTAAACATTACCTTACATTATATAGATTTTCTTACTGGCATTTTCTGGCTAGTCCGGTGGTTTGTAACGGCAATCAATAGAGACCCTAATTCGGCGAACGTGACACAATCCCGAAAAATATCACACGACATGTCTTCTGTAGACGTTTTTGTAAAGTACGAAATAATGCAATTTAATTTGAAATCCCCGATGTATTTACTCAAGACAAGGGCGCCTGTATGGATAAGAAGTGAGAGCTGTGCCGTTGCGACCGCAAGCAGCTCCTTCAACCGTCACCTAGGACATAAGGACTTTGAAATGTACATATCCTACTTTTCTTTCAAACGTTCGCTGTGCTCGAATGCGGGTCAAATTTCCAAGACTGAACCAAAAGCGGTCCGTGAAGCAAAGCATTTATATCGTCTCACCTCCTCGTAAACTCTGTTTACCTCAATGCCACTGTGGCATGGTACTCATATAAGTCTAATTTAAAAATATTCACACGCAATTGAGTAGTAGGTCAAGCACTCCCTGGAAGAGTTTGACCGCAATATCCGTGAACTCAGCGGTTTAACTTCTTCTGCCTCTTATTTGGTACTGTAACTACCTAAGCGATTTTGGCCGAGTGCAAGAAAACACGCCAGTCGTTTCTTTTCTGTGCCAACTGTCGCCAATTGGAAATTCCTAGTGAAGCCAAGTACTTCTGCACTTGATCTTTCCATCGCAATGGAAGCTCCCCCTCTTCCTGTGCTACCACCAGCGGGTTCCGAGTTAAATACTTTGATAGCTGGGACGTCGGCGTCTATTTGAACGACATGGCCAAGCCTGCGGAGCCACTGTATTTAAAATTCGCTGCGCTTTGTCCATGCCCATATAAAGCTCACACAGCTCATCGTTCGTCGTATGCGGCACTCGCCGTGGCCAGCTCGTGAAGGCCCGTGAATCTTCCGCAAAATCTGTCTCTCGTATACTCCAAGAGCCGCCTCATACGGTGTTGTCATTGTCCATGCTTCTGCGCCATATACCAGCACGGGCATGATGATTGATTTATAGGGCCAGTTTTTCAGTGCCAGTTTAAACTTAGATTACGTAAACTGCGTTTAAATTGAACAACTGGCTGACATTGATTGGCTTACCTCAGTTTTAACTAAGTTTATACCAGAGACATAACTATTATAAGAGAAAAAAGTCAATCAATAATCTTTTTATTAAGATAAATATTTTTCGAGTCATCTGTAATTATTAGTTAAGGACTAATATTATAAAAGTCCTTTCATAATAATTATCAGAGATATAAATATTTTTAAGTCATCAAAGACTTTTATTTTAAGACTTATATTATACTTTTTTTTCATAATAATTATCATTGGGACAATAAGTTTTTCATTAAAAACGGCCTCAAACTCAATAAATATTCTTGAATATAATTGAGATAAATATTTTTAAGCCTTCAAAGACTTTTGTTTTAAGCCTTATTTTATAAAAGTATTTTCATAATTATTATGAGCGCGAAAGGATTTATTAAGTCCTAAGAGACGGGACTTGCTCATGAGCATTTTAGAATTAGTTGGGAAGCAGTTCGGGGCTAGGCGGAGGCTAGTTGGGGAGTAGTTTCGGGCCAGATTGGGCTTGGTTTGGAATTCGTTCGGGACTATACACAAACATAACTATTACCAAAACACTTTTATAATATCAGTCTCACAATAAAATTCTTTGAAGACTTAAAAATATTTATCTCGCTGATATAATTAATACGAAAATGTGGATGACTTTTTTAAAACTCCACCACGAAATAATTATTATTCTGGGTATCTGGTTTAAACCACAGCCGTGCATAGAAAAATGGCTAATAATTTATGGTTTTCGTACGCCGAAGGAAGACTTTACCTTTCAATTGGCTCCTCGGTAAAAAGTAGAACTTGATTTCCAGAGTGATTGTGTTAATGCGGGTTACCAAATAAATGAAGTCGTCTACCTTTTCAAAAAAATGTAACTGTCAACAGTGACGTGGGAACCAAGTCGCTCTTTTACCTCCAGACCCCATTCGCTTTGCCTCCTTATCCAACTTTGAAAAGCCAGAACAGATTTCGCAGTTTTTGTTACCGATGACTTCGCGGTTTGACAGGTTACAAGGGATAATTATTACCAGATATTTACGTCGGATATAGTCGCGTTGTTAGCCAAAATGATCTACTGCGCTAAACCTTAATTGTAGCCACTCCAAACATAGGCTAGTGAGCAAATTCACTATATTGGAGGGTATCATGGTCCATGCGTGGAACGTTCTCCAAGCTGTTCTGGGTTTTCCTCCACCAGCCCACGAAACCTGCAGTCCAAAGTCCGATTTTA
>NW_016195144.1:0-3066 GCF_001687245.7 Rhagoletis zephyria | reverse complement strand
GTCTAAATGCACAGTTTCCATATGCGCAATTTCGGTGCCCCTTTTAAAATTCTTTTTCGGCTGCATCAGTTGAACTTGACTTGTGATAGCAACGAGCCTAAACGCTTGCAGCTTTTAATGAAACATTTACCAGTCATAAGTGCAAACTATTTCGAAGTATATTTTATCAAGATTTAACCGTCAATATTTTTTGAGAATATGAGGATCCCTAAATTCTCATTGTCAAATTTAAGGGCACATATTTTTTTTTTTTTTTTTTTGTTTGTTATTATACTTGCATTTATTTGTTGGATCTGCTTATTTTACATCTATTAAGCGTAACAAGTTTAAAAATCTTACGTCTAATTTTACAATAATGTAGCTCAAACCCTAGGGTTGAGCCCTGTTGGTTTAACGTCGCTCAATTAAAGGCTGGTAGATCTCTTCTTCGCAGGCGTGTTATATTTGTTGTGTTGCACAGGCCACTTGCCCGTGGATTTGGGTGGTTACGCAGTTTTATTTTGTATTTTTCTCTGCTGCTGTCGATTACAGATTTAACCATCGGAATACCAAGGTCTCTATGTATATTTTCATTGCGGACATACCACGGAGCTCCCGTTAAGGCCCTTAGCGTTTTAGATTGGAATCTTTGGATCCTGTCAATGTTGGTTGCACAGGTCGTACCCCACAGTTGAATACCATACATCCAAATAGGCTTAATCACTGTATTATATACAAGTACTTTATAATCTAGTTACAGTTTTGATTTACTGTTTATAAGCCAGTTCAAGCTAGCTGACTTTAGCTTAATTTGTGTAATCTTGGTTGATATGTGTTTGCGCCAAGTTAGTCTCCTATCCAAGTGTATTCCTCGATATGTCACCTCATTGGCTTGTGGAGGTCTGAGTGAAAATGTTGTATGTTTACTCTTCTGTTCGTTAACTTTTATGCGCCAGTTTGCCAGCCATTCTTCTATGCGTAGTAAATGTTCCTCTAGTACTCTTGAAGCTCTGTTGGGACATTTATTACGACTTACTAAGGCAGTATCATCAGCGAAGGTGGATGTGAGTATATTCTTGCTAGTTGGAATATCTGAAGTGTAGATGATATACAACATAGGCCCGAGTACACTACTGTGTGTGCCACATCGAGGAAAATTGCAGAGCAGTACTCTCTGAGCTCAAATGCCCTTCTGATTTCATTTGTAATTCGATTAACTTGTTCAATTGTACCATGTTTTTCTCGGAAGCCAAATTGGTGTGCTGGTATTAAATTGCGTTCATGGAGAAAGGGAGATATCTTTGATAGGAGTACTTTTTCGAATACTTTGGAAAGGCAGGGCAGTAAGCTTATTGGTCTGTATGAGGACGGCTGTGTTGCGTCTTTTCCAGGTTTGGCTATCATGATTATCTTCGACCTTTTCCATGATTTCGGAAAGTAACCGAATTTGAGGATAGCGTTGAAAAGGTCAGAAAGAATTGCTAGTGCAACATTCGGTAGCTCTATTAGCATTTTCGGAGTTATAAAATCAGCACCCGGCGATTTCTTTGGATTAAGCTGCTTTACTAAGCTGCTTTATAAGAGCACATATGTATGTCGAAACTTAAGTCTTGTGAAAGTTGGTTTGCCAAACAAAATATGGAACGATGCCTTCTCGATATCCTTCGAGCAATAAGATTTACATATTTATTGAGGTATGCACTACGTCCTCCTACAATAAACTGAGTTAGGAAATCCAACAATAGGTCATTTGATAGCATAAAGTATATGTCTTTTAGCTCCCTGTTTGGTATTGCAGCGCCTTCGAAGACCAGGTGCTCAGCTGCATAGTCACAAGAAGAAAGATTGGGAAGAAAGGCGACCCCTTACTCCGCAATGACCTAATAAGATGCCTGTTGGGATTTTAACTTATTCTTAAAAATGTTAACAGATTTAACGACCGTGGGTGGTCCAATTGCAAACAAGGGCTCGGGTACACCTTATTGGCTAGCTTAAGAAGGTCCTCAGAGCACTTCCTATTTACTCCTTACCTAAAAGTATCTTATTTTATAATGTTTTCAACCAGTATTTGCTTGGTTAAACTGGTACCAGTATCAGTTACGATCGAAAGTGAAATTAGATATTCCTCTACTAACTTTGAAGCTGGTCTTAATAGCCTCCCGACCAAGCGCCTAAGTATTGAGTACATAAATATTAAAAAAAATACGTCACTAAGCAGATTTGAATGCCAACAGTATTTTTGAATTTAATAGGAAAAACAAATTGGATTATTGTGTATTTTCATCTCATCTTGAGGGTCTTTGCTGAAAGAGACCGGAATGACACCAACCAAGGCATTTCTATTTCTTCGATCTAAAAAATCCAACTTCTTCGAAATAAAAACTGAGGCAACTTTTTATAAAAAAAGCTCGTTAAAAAGATTGTATTCGGCACATTTTGACTTATTTGTTACTTTTGCTAACTCGGTTGCAGTTTAACAAAACGTATTTTATAATCCAGTCCATCTCCAAATGTAAAAATAATCACTTGTCATACGTACTATAAGTTTCGTCGGCTCGATTGTAATTTTTTTCCCAAATGAATTCAATTCATTGAACAGAAAATAGCTCCCTAATTATGCAAAGGACAAAACCGGACGATGATGACGACGATTATTCATTGGCTAACTTCCACTTTTGCCTAATGTTGTTAATGCTACATAATCAGTCTTCGGCTTCATGTTTCCATAAATATGTGTTCGCTACAATAAGCACTACAAAAGCGCGTCGTCGGTAAATTCTTGTATTACCTATTCGCCTGACATGGTGGCCGTAACCCCTTGTATGCGTCTAAGTTTGCACATACATATGAGGTATCATGTCTTCCAACTGTGTGCTTATTGATGCCGAATGAGTTTCAACGATTTCGTCTCCATACCATCCATCAAACGTCCGAAACAGCACAACAACGGCAACTCCAATTGAAAAACAATAGCAAAGCAAGAACGGTATGCAATGAAGTGGAAGAAGCCGAACAGCACGAGTGATGGTCGAAACAACATAAAAAAAGAATAGAAAACGGACAAG
Organism: Rhagoletis zephyria; assembly: GCF_001687245.7. Classification (NCBI taxonomy): domain Eukaryota; kingdom Metazoa; phylum Arthropoda; class Insecta; order Diptera; family Tephritidae; genus Rhagoletis; species Rhagoletis zephyria. The sequence goes on along the minus strand of NW_016195144.1, from coordinate 22 downwards.
AAGAAACAATTAAAGACTGAGG
>NW_016195141.1:0-3066 GCF_001687245.7 Rhagoletis zephyria | reverse complement strand
CTGCATACCCAGCGCAATGATTGCACTTGCATTGTAAAGTCTTACCTTCTAATGTTTTCGTACATATACATACATACATACACAGAACTTACGCGAGCAAAACCCGTTATCACATTTTTTTTTATAAAGTATAGGTTTATATGTAGAAATATACATTAATTGGATACGCTTGAGTGCATCTAAAAACATTAATTTGACTTTGACTTTACTAATGGATTTTGTCTACCAACAATATTGAAAACATTTAAAGATCTACCTCGATGTCATCACGCAATCTGAAAATCAATAAAAATAAGTGTAGCTTTATAGCTTTTTTATTTCATGAAAGTGACTTTTCTGATAACCTTGAATGCAAGTCAACGCCAGTAGAGTTATCGCTTCATAAACCGCATCTCCAGCTAGATTTTTGTTTACCAATTTCTGGAATTCCGGTTTAAAATTCCCCGTGGCATTGAGCACTTGCGAGATTATTGAAAACGCATGCAATTGGCATGTGAACATTAAAATAAAAAGACGTATTGGTGAGAAATATTTCAATTTTGGGAGAGCATGTGAAAGTAGAAGTGTGTCTTATAATCTGTGCGTATCAACACTTTTTAGTGAAATGTAAATAAAAGGTATGAAATGAACACGCGTATCGCTTTTACACTCACTTTTACAAGTTATTTATATGCCGTCCATTACATGTATGTACATTAGACTGCATCACTGCCAATACAAAAAAAAAAAACGGTACTGTGTTTCCATTGAAATCATAAAATCTATTATATTTTAAGACTTGTAACAAAATATTTCGGAAAAAATATTAAGATTTACGTGAGCTGAACCGATTTGAAAATACCTCCAAAAATGGAGTTTTTTTTATAAATAAAAAGAGTATCTTAAAGAATTAAAAAAAACCCCTCAGATGACAAAACAGTTTCAGCTTAAAAAATTGCATTAAAAATCAACCGAATCGTAATAATGAGATTTTTGATGCTGCTTTTTTTTAACTTTTTTGAAAGATTGGTATAAGAAAAACTTGAATAACTGGACCAAAACTATTCCGATTTGGGAATATGTTTTTCCGAAACATTTTGTAATTCCGGCGGAAAAACATCAACTTTTTTGGTCATTTCAGTCAGCGTCAAAAATATGCATACCCAGACGTTTTGGCGATTTTATTTCAACATTCAACAGTTTTCTTATTTTTTTTATAGAAATATAGTTAAATTCACTGCAAAAACACCAAGAATCAATTTTTTTAATTTCATGCAGAATTCGGGAAAATTCAGGAAATATCTAAAAATTTTCAGCGAAATTTTTAATATTTCAATTTCATTGCTTAGAAAAATGTTGAGTTTGCATTTTCATAGCCCATTCAATTTTAGTATAATATAGATTTTTTTTATTTTCTTCCATTTAAAAATGGATTTAGAAATTGGCCCTCGACAAAAAAAAATCCAAAAATCAACGGTAATTTTGAGCGAATTAATACTTACAAAAATGTTATACCAAAATTTTTTGGCTACAAAACCACATACTCAAACATTTTCTTAGAAATTGAATTGAAAATTTCGATGATGGTATTTCTTGAATTTACCCAAATTCTGCCTGAAATTGGAAAAAAATAAATTCTAGTGGGCTTTGCTCTTGAATGAACTATGTATACTTTTATAAAAAATAAGAAACATTTCGTATGGAAAATATAAATAAATAAAATAGTAAAAGGTCAAGGTATGCATATTTTTGACGCTATATAAATTTTACGTTATTTACGAAGCGAGCTTCCTTTCAAAAGTTGGAGAATAAGTAAAACATAAAAGGAAAAAATTTAATGATCAGCACAATTTTTGGCGGCGATTTTATTCAAAGTGGAACATTCCATGTACTTGCATTCATTTTACCTTTCATATTTAGCAATTAATAATGAATGCTGCTATGGTTTTGTTTAGCGTGTTTTTTTTTGTTTTAGGAAATGAAGTGCAATAAACTGCTCAAGTCCACTTTCTGCATAGTCAATGTGATTAATGGGAAGCACGGAGGATAGAGACAAGCCAGCAAGGGTTTTATGCAGATTCATCATGGCAACGCCCTACGAAAAAGAAATGCTTTTATTGCTATATGTAAGTAAGTAAATACATACATATGTGTGCTGCTGTAGTTTTTGCAGGCTTTGCAGTGGTGACTTCCTGTATTTTTTTTCCTTGGTAAGGTACATACTTACATACATGTGCATCTAAGAATTCCTCGTGTAGTTCTTTGGCATAATAGTGGAGTAAGTAAAGACCAAAATATGAGTTCATAACAAGTTTTTATTTAACTTGTTTTATACATGTACATATATGTATGTTTATTTGGGACAAATCTTTCAATAAATTTTTAATCAATTTCGCGATGAGCTATAGACTTGTAATTTCCCAACCTAGCTCAGAACCCGATGACAATAAAATTGAGAGACACATTAATCCGCCAGGTGGCGCAGGAGTCAAGATATTTATAAAACCCATATTTATGGTGCGGTATGTTTAATATTTAGAAAGCGTATTTTAAAGATATTTTTTAACTTTAACTTATTTTGAATAAACCTTATTGCGGAAAATTAAAAAAAGAAAAATTTATTACATGTTCGACTTTAATCATAAAAACTTTTGGATCAGTAAATTTATGAAAATATCATAAGAGATTTTTTTACAACCTTCAATTTTCTTCAAATATACATAACGCTCATTCCGCTATTTGACTTAAAATCGAGCAATAAAGTTTTAAAATCACAAAAAAAAAATCTTGTGTTAGTAAAATGGAAAATAGAACTTCGCTACGAGCGACCTCTTATATTTCACAAGAGATTTAAAAAAAGGGTCGGCTTTTTTGACCCAGTGTAATTTTAACAGACACATGTAAAAAACAGAATGTAACTAGGTCCCAATTTGGATTTTTTATTCTTAGTTTAAAAGAGCGCATAGTCAATTTGAGATATTTTTTTTTTAACTCAAAAACTCAAAAACTCAAAAAATAGGTTTTATTACAGCTCTGAAAGCAATTCACTCGCTAAAGTTGCTAAATGGCGAATTAAGCGCGTTTACA
>NW_016195140.1:0-3066 GCF_001687245.7 Rhagoletis zephyria | reverse complement strand
CGCAGAGTTTCCGTAAAATATATCTGCTCCAAAAAGCAGGTTCTTTTTTCGTCCCACCCGTGACAGAAGAAATAAATCAGTTTTTTTCCATATAAAAGTAAGCTGGAAATTTTTTCGTATTTTGTAATAACTCATATAATAGCCAATTGGGTGTAGCTTTATCAAAATGTAGAATGGTTGAGTACTTTATACTTAAATTTAAACAAGAAAGACAATTTTTTTCTGTACAAATGTCCAACCCGTGACGGTGGAATCGCCCATCTAACGAAATTTATTGAAGCCATTTTCATTTTTTAGCTTGTAAAAATAATTAAAATTACTACAATCAACTCTCAATCAATATTGTGCCGTCCTCGCTGGGCGGTAAAAATATAAACCAATTTAAATCAACCGAAAAACGTCGGTGGTAAAAACGCTGCCGCCGCAATTATGGACCATTCTNTCCAACCCGTGACGGTGGAATCGCCCATCTAACGAAATTTATTGAAGCCATTTTCATTTTTTAGCTTGTAAAAATAATTAAAATTACTACAATCAACTCTCAATCAATATTGTGCCGTCCTCGCTGGGCGGTAAAAATATAAACCAATTTAAATCAACCGAAAAACGTCGGTGGTAAAAACGCTGCCGCCGCAATTATGGACCATTCTATGTGCCTTTGTGAGTTTTAATTTTGACAGCTTTTAACCGTCGACCGCTTTACCGTCGTCTGCTGCAATTCTGGGTAGAGCTTTAATCGAGTACAATGGGTGCAATCTAGACAGCGAAAAAGCTGAAATATTTTAATTGGAAAAGCGTAGTTGTAAATATGCCGTTAGTGAATCCAGATACGGTTTTATTATAGAACTCAACAGGAGGGATTCATCTCGAATCTCGACTAATAGACAAGGCGTTGGGCTATGGGAACACATGCAGCAGACTGGGACTGGAACACAACAATTCTTGTCGTAGCTGTAATTTACCAAATGCAAAAGCATCTGCTCTGTAATTTCTCAGCACTAAGTAGGACTACAATAAAGGTACTGGCCCAATGTAGGCTTACTTTCCTTGTTTCGCTTTGAGAACTGTCAAAAGTTATTTGAAATATATTGAAACTCATGAAGGCTGGCCAAATGGCAACTTTGCTTCAATTGCTTTAAGCGCCTCAAAGTTTCAAAACGTCAAACACTGAAAGCGTTTTATAGACTTTTGACAGAAAGGTATGTTTCTGTTCTAAATGAATTTAAACAAACTGATGCACACTTTTATGAACAAAAATTTGTTTACGTAAATAAAAAAAAAATAATATTAAATTGGAAATAGATCTAAGCTGGTCTCAACCACAGCCGTGGTGTAGCTCTGTCGTCGCCAAAATAATTATCTCTATAAGGGCCGTTTTCACCATCTCTGGTTGACACTAATCTCCAGTTAAACATCGTTACCGACGTTATCGACACAATGTTATATGCATGGAGTCTGTAACGTCGGTAACGATGTTTAACTGGGGATTAGTGTTAACCAGAGTTGGTGAAAACGGCCCTAAGAGTATCTACGTGGTAAAATAATGTGACAGCTGTGGTCCGTAGCCAGCCTTTTCCAATGTGTTTCAAGCTTAAAGCAGTAAAACTCAATACGAATCAGAAAAAGTCGCACTTTATTAAAATATTTCGCATTATTTTGGCCTTATCTGATGTTCGGGCCCCTTTTTGCCTTAGGAAATCTGCCTTTAATTGAATATAGACGAGAAAAAATAAACAAGTACCTTAGGTTTCATAAAATGTTTAGATACTAACTAACTTTTCACACAAAGCTAGCGATATTTATGATGTTAAACCCCTGGTCAGTCATCCCTTGAAAAATCGATTTCCTTTTTGGAGTTTGTTGTTTTTAATACATGTACATATAGTTATATGTACTATGTATGTGTATAATTATTAATATTCCATTGAAATGCATAAATTAATTCTAATTAATTTAAAAATAAATCAGAAAATAGTGTTTTGTATATCTTTTTTTTATTATTTGGAATTTTGTGGAAAAATAATTCTCAATGTAAGGGAAGAGACCTTGACATTTTAACTATAGAGCTGGTTGCTTTGACAGCGTTCCAAACCGCCATTTGGCCAAACGATTTTTTTAAGTAAATCAAAGCAAATTAAAGTAAGCAAGGCGTGAAATGCAAGCCTGCATTGGGCCAGGGCCTTAAGGCTTCCAGGCAAACCCTGCTACTGTGGTTTAACAGATATATGTAAGTGATATTAACCCGCTGCAACTACTTGAGTTGTTGAACTCCACATGCTGTATTTGAGAGAAATAACCGACTTCGAGTACTGGTTTTAAAATTACAAGCGTAAGTGCTAATTGGAGTTGTTAAACTCGGCGCTTCAATCAACCAACCAACTAATCCACAAGGTTTGGTCGAAATAAATTAGGAAAAAGAAACATTTAAAAATCACCGTCATTTTCAAACAAATTTTGTAAGAAAAACTATTAAGGCGTTAAATCAGATAGATAGCTTGATTCATCATCTTTCCAATGATATACCATTTTTGTAATTAGAGCACGAAATAGTGAACTTATAGTATAAAGAATTTTGTTGACTTAAATTGATTGCTTTATCGATATTTGCCATTTCTTTCGGTTTTAGTAGATAATTAGGCTGTGTGTGAAATTTGTGCGAAATTGAAGACCATCACGCAGAATGTTGCTACGTTAAATTTGGAATTTATTGTATATGCTAAATGCGAAGTCCACTTACGAGGTGGCGCAGTAAAATATTTATTTTGGTTAGCCTGTCTCAAGCTCGTATTTAATAAGTTCAGCTAGAAACCATGCAAAAGTTTCTTTGCTCTTTTGTGAAATTTTCGGACTATCTTTTATGGTGTATGGTGTATTGCATTCAGCGTATTGTAGATAAATATTGCACGCCAAGCGATGATATGTATTTAGTTAAACTATTTAATAAATTTTCAGAGCATCACCTTTGAATGAGAACCGACGGAGTGTGCAATTAGCACCTTGAAATGTAAACAAACTTGTGCACACGCCCTATTGTAAATTGATAATAATAACGAAATGTTAAAAAAA
>NW_016195139.1:0-3066 GCF_001687245.7 Rhagoletis zephyria | reverse complement strand
TAATATCGGCTGGCAGTTCATGCTACTATTTAATTGTGTGGCCACTGACAGTTAAATGCGTTTCATCTGTTGGCTTTTCTGTGGTAAGTTAGCGGTTTGCATAGATTGCGCTTGAAATAGGCTTTATCGAAAAAAAAAATATATGCAATGCATTCAATTGCTTGTGAAATATAAGGAAGGCCCCTCTCTACGGCTCAGATAGTAATTTGAGGCATATTGATTTGGAATAACTTTTAAATTACATATGGTTAAGTTTTATGCAGAAATTTAGTGTAAGTGAATTTAATGTGGAAAATTATTAGTATAAATAAATAAGCAACAATTAAAAATGTTTATTTAATTAACTTCACATATTGCTTGAGAATATCTAATATTATCTTTCTTGACATCAGAGTCCGTTACCGTTTTAATTTTTGTTACAAAAATCATAATATAATTGTTACTTTGTGATTTGAAATTTTTTGATCGGAAATAATCGATATTTTGGATTTCAATTTTTTCGATAATTTTTAGCACTTAAACAGCGGTCTGCTCTCACTTAGAAAAGAATGGCGAAGATTATTGTATCGTCACGCCCACAGTACTTGTGAATGGAAACATTAAATATAATCCAATTTTAATAGAGCTCAGTTTGTAAATTTGTTCACCTCAGAGTGCATAAATCTTAAATATGATGAAGATTGGCCTACTGCAAAAATTATAATTCACATTAAATCTAGATAAGAATCTAAAATTTTATTAAAATTTGATTTAAATAATAACTTGAATCTCTACATTTTAACTAAATAAAGCTTTATATTAAAATAAATTTATGATATTTCTAACATCTAAAGAAGGCTTGTAAGAAATTTGCCTAAAACCGGGTATGTGACACGATCAATGTGACCCAGGATAGTACATATATCATGATTACCTTTTCTGCGCAGATTCTACAATGTTGAGTTCCCTGAGGCTAAACGCTTTTTTAATCCTATCACCGAGCCCAGGTTTACACATTATCGAATCTTTACTAAGGACTCTAAAACCGATAATTGGTTAGGATCTTGTATCTAAACCGAAGATAATGGGGTTAAGCTTCCTTGAGGATCGCTTTTCTAAGGCTAATTATTGGTACTAGTCAGAGCCATGGTGAAAAATGAAGGTATTGGCCAGCCCTCTAACTAGTTCGAAGCTGGAAAATGAACTTGTTTTACTCTAGTTGCTACGTCACTCGGGAGTACTTCGAAATGAAACAACTGAGGCTATAGAGGAGGAACTGCGGCCATTGGAGTTATTTTGCTCAGCAATGACTGATAGGCTTCAAAGGGCTGTCGGTGGGTAAAATTCATTTTGCTCTCAATCTCGTAGGGTTTGATTAGGTATTTGTTTTTATGGAGCAGATGAAACTTATAGGACTGTTGACTGAACCCTTTACGTGGCACAAATACCCGACAAACCCATCCACTGAATCTATTAAACTCCACCAAAACCTACCAAGTCTACCTGCATGCGACAATAGAACTTAATAGTAGCAAATCTATACCCTATATGTAAATGTCATATATCTTGTAGAAAACCCGGTAGAGGAGACTCGGCTTACAACTAACTCTTTGTCGAGTCGTACAAAACCTACACTCTTAATCATGATAGCATCCGATGAAGCGGGCGTGGCGGTGTACGAGAAATATTTTGCAGTTGGGATGGGGAATACCACAGAAGATGTATGAGCTCGACAGTGACGAATATTTAGACACAAGCGGTCCGGCCCTGAAAGTATTCAACGAGAACTGCGCGTAAAAGCCTGATTATGGCAACTTAAATTAACTTAACGTAACTTAGGACTTATAAAATCAAAGTGAAACATATTTCGACGGGGCAACTTCCATTTAAGCAAATTTTTAAGTGAGAGCCTGTAAGTTGCGATAAGTTGCCATAATCAGCAGAGAGAGAGCAAGGTCTCCACTACGATGGAGAAGGACTTCGCTTCACTTTAAATTTCGAATTGGCATCAGTTGGCAAAGATGGAAAATGACTGGCATTCTTTATATTATCTTCATGTTCGAAATGTATTTAATCAACGGATCAGACGTATGTAGGTATATCTTTGCTTCGTGAGCTCTCATACTTATACATAATTTTATAGCTCGGCATATTGCCTGTATGATTCTATATATGTAAATATGTATCAAGCACCAAACCGGCGCGAAAGCCCAGACAAAATAATTCTTTAGTTCAATGCCTTGATGACCTTAACTAATTGACCAAAAACGGGGTCATAGCGCTGGTTCAACACAAAACGCAGTTTGTGTTATTTTCCGCATTTAGAATAGAACACAAAATATGTAATGCTTAATCGCTAATAAAAGCACAAATAAGAACTGTGTATGTACATACNGCAAAACGCAGTTTGTGTTATTTTCCGCATTTAGAATAGAACACAAAATATGTAAATGCTTAATCGCTAATAAAAGCACAAATAAGAACTGTGTATGTACATACATACAACTACAAAAATTATATTATAGAAGAAGAAGCAGAATGCGATTATTGTTATTATAGGTCAGTGCGTTTCACTTTCAGCGAAGGCTGATAACGCCAAAGACTAAACAAATCAAGCGTAAAAACAACAAAACAAATATGACAGCAATACAGTAGTACATAACGCAGAATATTTTCGCAAACTGCATACATATGTATATACATACATGCACATAAAGCAATAAAAAATTCATTCATAAACAAAATCCTCATAAATGAAAAGAGTGCAAAGAGAAGTCAATAAAATGTAAGAGTTAGTAGGCAAACTAAATTTGTATTCATTAAAAATGCCAAAAGGAGTGGAATAACAGCTAAAAAAGCGCAACCCTGCAGGAAATATATCTAACTTAAAGTTGATTAGAAAGCAATTGAAGGTCACTATTTTCTATATATTTTTCTAACGAAAGCTAACTATATTTGTATGGAGATGGCCGCAAAATAGTCAAGAGTGATTACCTCTACATTAGTGGTCAACTAACTTGTTACTACAACTATTAACTTGGACATACAATATCAATAAAAAAAAAAAAACATTTTTTTTTTTTTTTT
>NW_016195138.1:0-3066 GCF_001687245.7 Rhagoletis zephyria | reverse complement strand
AACAAAAAGCCATTTTTTCAAAATGCTTTTGCGCGAACATCTTTAATTGTTTTTTTTTTATTATTTTGAAAGATCCGTACAGCTGATCGGCCTTTTCTTTCTGGTTCCTGCGCATACCGTGCCGGGCCAATAAATAGCGAATATACATTTTAACTAGTTTTGGCTATTCTTGGTTTGTTTTTTCCTTTTTTTATTTTGAAGGTGCAGCTCACTAGCTAAGAAAAACCATATAAGTCCGAACTTCAAACTTTATAAAAATTTAAGAAAATTTCAATTTCGAATTTCATAAAAATTTCAAAACAGAATTTGTTGTAGAATAAATTCTAGTATAAAAAAGCAAGTTTTAACTGCGAAAAATTAACTTTGATTTTTGGCATTTGTTTTGTTGACGGCTTTTTGTTGACATCAACGGTTAGTCCTAGCTATATCAAGTTTGCACCTCGTTTTACAAAACTTTACCTAAAATTTTTTGATTAAAAACTGTCGAATTTTTATAAATCATGTACCAGGTTTGACATGTTGTCTTACACGGTGATTGTGAACCATAATTTCATTTAAAATAATTATAAACATTAAATAAACAAAGGAAAAATAGCCAAACAAAAATTTCGCTCCTCTAACCTGTGCAAAGGGGTGTGGTCGTTGTGCTGGTTATGCAGTTACAGTTGCATGGCTATACTCCATCCCGACTCTTGCGTCCTCGATAAATGCAAATTGAAATGATTTCTACTGAAAATTCGTGTATATGTAAATATTCTATTTTATAAGTCCTCTGATTAAAATTGTAACCACAAGACTTGTATTGCAATTTTCAATATTTTTTCTTAACTTTCAGTATAGAGCGCTTTTTTCGCTTATTATAAAAATCTAAACTGCTTTCTTTATATACTGGAAGTAAAGAAATTTTAATAAAAAGTTTCGATTTTCATATTTTGACCACGACTGTGGATAGGATTACTGTCTTAGTAACTTTGGTATTTCAACTTAGAACTTCGATGTTTAGTTCACATAAATAGTTCTGGTATAAATCAACAAAAACGCTTAAGGGAATTTAGTAGTGAAAATTAGCTACGAAACTTAGTAGGAAAAAAGTTCATATGTTCTACGTGCTAAGTGGTTTTATGTGCGATTCTTAGTAAAATTTACATACGTTTTTCTCTGGGCTATCTTATAAAATCTCGGACCTTAACTCGCCTCACGCAGATTATCTCTCCAGCTACCGCATTTATTTCGTAACAATGCTCACAACCGCACCCACACCTGTATATACATACATATGTACGTATGTATAATTGTATGTACATGCGCCTAGGCGCTTTAATGCGAGTAACAAAAGCGTGACCGACGCCATTAGTTAGTGTGCGTAGAAGCATTTCCGCGTTTGCCGACTGTCAAGCAACAACACGGCATACGATCAATACCTACTGGGTGGGTGGCATACAACGTCAATGGTGGGCCACTTTGCGCCACTCAGGTATTATAGAAAGCAAAGCTGATAAGCCATGGATGGCCCTCCAAGTAGTCATCGCAGTTTATCTATATATATATATAAGTATGTATGCATCTTTGAATGTAGCACATCAGTATATATAGTATTGCTGCAGTGCCTTCAAAAGCTGATGATGCAACATTTCGCAACAACTGAGAGTACATAAATATGTATACTACCTGCATATTTTATGAGTTTGTTGCAATGCTAACTGCCTCTTGGCTGTAGTTTCTAGCAACATGCAACATGCGTTTGCTGCGCATGAAAAATGACACGTTCAGGTCAATGTCATATTCGTGGTTTGTACTTTTCTTTTTGCGCACTGAAAACCCGGATGCTTACAAACACATTCGCATAAATATGTAATTCTTATATAAAGTGAGCCTTGCTCTGAACTCATTACTTTTTCATAGGCAACAACACTTTCTTCTCTGCCGCTTTGCTATGTACCTTTGGCTTTGACTTTGGCTTGGTGGTGTTGTTCGACTTTGAAACAACGCGCATCATAACTCATAGAAGACATTGTGGGTGGGTGCCGAATTTCCATGACTTCTAAAGATTTTGTTACAATATATTTACTTATGAGCAAAACTCACATACTTCATACTTCGTTGTACGATGGCTGTAGAAAGTTGCAAGTTGTTGTGAGTTTTTATTGCTTTCGTGTTTTCGCATGTATGAGGAGTAAACCAAGAGTAATGCGAACTGTTATGTGAAACAACGTTAAACGTTTCGAGCCTCGGAACTGTTTCGTCAATGCCTTTTTATACCCGAGCGCACTTGTGCACAAGGGTTTTATAACTTTGTTCGCATAACGGTTGTTTGTAACTGCCAAAACGAATCAAGTTTGAATATGGTGATACAATTTGGCCATATTTGCGTCAGACGAAAGAGGGTTAAGAGGATTGTATTTTTTAAGTATTTGGTAGAGGGTTGCCATCTGTTTGAAGAGTCAGATTTAATTTAATTATAAACAAGTTAAATAAAAAATGTATTAAAATATGGGTGTCAAACATTTAGGGTATGTAGAGTTTTGGAAGGGTTGCCACGTATTTCAGAATTTAATTCAGATCGAATTATTTAATAACTTAACTGACTTATTACGATATGGGTAACAATCAATATGTGATTGTTGCCACCTGTTTAAAAAGTCAAATTCAACTTGGGTTAAGGGAATTAGATAATTAAAATATGTACATATGTCAGAGAAAAGATTCTTAAGAAGGTTTCGGTTTGAAAGGGACTAAAAAAATAAAAATGAGAAAATCTCCAAAGTGTTAGGCTAAGTTTAAATATGTTTAGTTTTATTGAAATAAATTACTCCATATGTAATGCGAAAAAATTTCATACACTCAGAGAAGTGGGTGGGGGAAAACTAGTACATATATAAATATGTACATAAGTACGTACTCATTATTCTCCCATACCAATGTATGTCCACTAGGGTGGTCCAAAATCTATGTGAAAAAGTAAAGTCGGAATTTTAATGCCGGCACCCCTAGGAGTGTTCTATGCCGAAAAATATATGCCTTATTTTTCTATTTCGAAATCAAAAAACTCAACTCAAGCTCAAAGCG
>NW_016195137.1:0-3066 GCF_001687245.7 Rhagoletis zephyria | reverse complement strand
GCGTTGATTATGATTTTTGCTGTGCGATAAGCGTCTTGTTAATGTAATTAACACGCCACGTTTATGTGCATACATTATGAATACTCGTGCCTACGTATACACAGGACTATTGGAGCTTACGGCAGAGTGGAGGTGAGAATGTGGGCGTCTGACGGATATGCGTGCGATAGGCTGATATACTGTAGCGTGTGCCGCAGCAAGGATGTCACAGCGGAAGTATGCGGCATTAAATTGAAACATTTTCACGCGAATTAAATTTTAAGAAATGAGTTTAAATTTTCTTTGGAGAGAAAGAAATATACTATGTACCACAAAACGCAAACAAATAAAGGATATACATATTTAGGGATCAAAAATATTTAGTCCTAATCGTCAAAAAACTTAAACTGCATTTTTTCAAATTTTTTTCCTGTTTTGATGCAGAGAGAAAGACAATTTTGAAAAAAATTCGCATACGTTTTTCTTCGATTACGGCTGGAAATAATTAAATAAATTTGGCTACAACTTTTATGCAGACTTTTCGACATTTATCGAAATTTGTACATATGTACATATGTCTTTAGGATTTGAAAAATAATTAAAGTTTTCCATTTTTTATTTTTGTTTTCGATTGTATCTAAGGTTTTGGAAATTTTTCGTGATTTGTCTAGGTTTTTCATAATTTATTGGAATTTTTTCAGGTCTGCTGAATACTTTCGAAATCTATTACGGTTTTAGTTTATTCGGGAATTTCCAATTTTTTTCGGAAATTTACAGATTCAACGTATAGCTTTTTCGTACGATATGCCAGGCCAATAAATGAAACGGATTTTACAAAAACAAAATAACTAGTTACATTTTTCTCTTATCAAACTTTAGGAAAAATTGTAAAGCTATAAAAAAAAATCCAATTCCACTAGAAACTAAGAACGGCAAGCCTCTTTGAATTTCGCCAATTAAAGGCTGTTACAAATAAAAATCCAATTACCACATTTTTCGCACCAACACAAACAGTTTGCATTCATCGAATAGCTCACTATGTAGGTTGTAACTCAATATTAGCATTCAATTTACCAGAGCCAACTTTCTTTGTGCCATAAAATTCAATTTCAAAATCGACCAACAAAAACAAGTCACTGCGTGTAAAACAACACACTGCATTGTACAGCAAACGAGATACCTGAGCGCCGTATAAATACATGCACGCACACATGCGTATCTGTGCTGTTATTTTCCTAAAACCCACTTAAAACAAGCTAGGAAAAGTGGTACAAAAAATCTCGCCTATACATACTACACTGAAATAGTAGTAGCATTACACTTAGTCATCGGTTTGGCGGCTAGAGCAAAGCTTATGCCAGTTGTAAGAATCTCCAGCTGGAAAAAGTGGCAAACAAGCAACGAATAAGTGCAACTAAAAACCAACAGCTCAGCTCACCTACGCATTTATACAGCCTAGCCTAGCGTTGCCACATAGGCACCACGGCACATGCATAACCGCAGAGCCTACACCTGTATGGATACACACACACACACACACACACCCATATGTACATATGTCGATCAAACTTTNACCACATAGGCACCACGGCACATGCATAACCGCAAAGCCTACACCTGTATGGATACACACACACACACACACACACACACACACACACACACACCCATATGTACATATGTCGATCAAACTTTACACTCTACTGCAACACTTTGCTACATAGTTTGCTACGAGTACCACATAGTATCTAGATACATATACTCACCAGAGTATCCATATCCGCACATGCAATTTTCAACTACACCAAGAAAAGCAACAAAAATTATACTTACAACATCAACACAAGTGGCCGCATCGTGGCACAATCAACTGGTGTTTCAATTTCCATTAAAAAAAAAAAAACNCCAAGAAAAGCAACAAAAATTATACTTACAACATCAACACAAGTGGCCGCATCGTGGCACAATCAACTGGTGTTTCAATTCAATTCCATTCAAAAAAAAAAAAAAAAAAACTTTAAAAAAGTAGCTTGCTCCAAGCGCATGCATGTATAGCCGCAAACTTGCAGGATACAATGCACGTGTGTTGGCGTGCATCTGGTGGTGGTTTATTTGTTAGTGAGCAGCTTAAGGTTGCCTTGACTTGATAACTGTTTAGTTGGTTGCTTTGCTTGGTTGGTTGGCCGTCCGGTTTGGTTTGGTTTGGTTTGGTTTGGTTTGACTCACTTTGGCTTCCTTTGACTGCTGCTGCTGTTGCTGCTGTTGCTGCCAATGCCACGCAATCTCTCTATGCTAAATACACAGNGCGTGTGTTGGCGTGCATCTGGTGGTGGTTTATTTGTTAGTGAGCAGCGTAAGGTTGCCTTGACTTGATAACTGTTTAGTTGGTTGCTTGCTTGGTTGGTTGGCCGTCCGGTTTGGTTTGGTTTGGTTTGGTTTGGTTTGACTCACTTTGGCTTCCTTTGACTGCTGTTGCTGCTGCTGCTGTTGCTGCCAATGCCACGCAATCTCTCTATGCTAAATACACAGCAATAGAAGTGCATTTGTACGTATGTATGTGTGTGCTGGTATGCATGGCTCTACGAAAGGATAAACAATGTAGTATAGGAGCAGCTATTTGAATTTTTCGAGCCACCTTTGCCACTCGGCTAGCTCCATTACACTTACACAGAGCAGATGCGGTTTTCAAGGTAAAGGTGGCTGCTAGCTGCCGTTGATAAGCACAAGAAGTGGGAAAGTAATATGAGAAAATTTCCCTAAGTTGTGTTGTGCTGTGTATGAGAGGAGTTTTAAATGAGCGTGCGAGTAATGACACGGTGAGTAGCAAGAGAATAGGGATGTTTTTCCATGCTGGAAGGACTGATAAGCCGGTTGTTTGTTGGATTGCTGGAAAATTCAATTCAAGGGGTAGTGTTTTGAAAGGGCAGGAAATTTCCCCGCCATAAGTGATGTCAGCGAGCAAAGAGGGAAATATTTATAGGCAAGTACTTGTAAGTACTTTTAGGTTTGTTTGAACGAAATGCTGAAGGAAATTATAAAACATAAACTGCTTTCGTACATATGAATACTAGCGGTGGCAATCCTCCT
>NW_016195136.1:0-3067 GCF_001687245.7 Rhagoletis zephyria | reverse complement strand
AACTGAAAAAATAACAAAACCATAGTTTTCATTAAAATAAATAAAAAAATTGTTGGTAGATATTTTCCACAATTGGTAGATTTTATTCAAGTGGGTGGTAAGTATTTTTTTCGTCAGTGGCAACCCTGGTTGTGTGCACTGTGTGTGGGTTCGTGTGTGTGTGCAAAGCTTTTGTAAGGGAGTTAAGGGAGTGTAACTCGAATGTGACTAGTGAGAAAACCTTTAAGTGTTGAATCATGGGAAGAACCTACATTTTGCATAAATTTTGCAGCAAAGAAAAACAAAACCAAAACACCGAGGCAGAGAACTGTCAAATCGAATTAAGAATGTGCGCGTGGGAATGGGGTAATTCGCGATCGTAATTGGGGGAGCGAACAAAGCAATTCAGGATGCCGTGGGAAAATGGTATTAGATGTATGTATTAGCCCTGAAACAGCATCCTTATAGTAACATTACAAATTTGTAGGAAATATTTCTGGAGATTTTTACTCCACAAAATTTTTTACAAAAGTGTCGTTAAATTTTCGCACGATAAAGTGCAAGTTTTAAGTAGCTATGACTTACCGTTAATTTTTGGCATTTTTTTTTTTTTGTTCATACAAAGTTAGTATGATTTGTTGATAGGGAAACAAATGAGCAGCACGTTGCACTTGCACTCTATTATACTCAATTTTAATGAGCTACAAAACGGCAACCAATTTTTTTTCTAAAGGTTCTGATTAAAAGGTTTGAAATTTTGGCGAAAATTTGCAGAATTAATTCTCATAGTTTTCGCACAAAGTCAGAACTTTGGATTCATAAGGTTTTTTAAGGAAAGAGCTTTACTTAAAAAAATAATAAGTCTATCTATCTTCTATACTAAAATAAATCTGTAGATTCTTTGTCTGTTCGAACTCACTAATCTCCAGAACTACTAAATGGATTTTCATAGGGCTTTAACAGAGTGACCTCGGACGTAATCTAGGGTATAAAAAAATTAGATCTGACAAGGGGGCGTGACACTTCCAATTGACGTGACATTTTTAATCAGCTATAACTTCGAAACCGTAAGTCACATGACTTTCAAATTTGGTGTGTTGACATACCTAGCTATGGCAGATGCTTACAGTAAAGTACATATACTTTGTAAAAGGGGCGTGGCACATCATATAGGAGTGAAAATTCTAATCAGCCATAACTTCGGAATCATACGTCACATGCATTTGTAATTCTCCTATGAATCGTAAAATATACTTTTGCAAAAGATTATGCCGACAGATGGCGCTGTAGTCGAGATATTTCGAGAACCCGTCTTTATCGTATGACCTGGCTTAACGGGTATTAACTTTATGATAAGAAGTGTTTCTCCAAAATAAATGGACCCAAAACATAGATGGCGCTGAACCACGATATTTAGATGCCCTTCTACAAATTTACATTTTAGATGACTTAATAAAGCCCCATGCTATTAGTAAGCATACAGATATCCTAGAAAGATATTAGTACATAACCCAAATATTATATCAGCGCGATTATTCTTGGGCTATGAGTAAGCAAGGCTCTACTCTTCAGTCCTTTCAACCTAAACTAATAGTTTTTACATTACAAACCGTTTTAGCATAGCAAAACTTTTTTATATTGGTCAACGCAAAAGTTCTTATAAGGCGGCGCGAAGCAAGCCAGGCATTTGCTAGTATTAAATTAACAAAATAAAAATAGCCGAAACTTGCTAAAATGTAGAATCCTAACTTATATTTTGATCACTGTATGCGTTCCTCGATTCGAAGCAAATGCATTCAGATTAGAAAATAATAACTGTTTATGGAGAAAGTTACGATCATATTCCAACATCATTGAAAACTGGTTCATAGACACGCAATTTTAATGAGATTTGAAGGCGCCGAAATACCGAACCCTGAATACGGGACAAATACAGGACATTAAAAGAAATACATACAGAACATTTGGCATACCATATAAAATAAATTAATTGCCAGGAAAATTGGTCAAGAAAGAGGACTTTCTCGTAGAATACAGGACGGATGGTCACCGTATTTATACATGCAAGGCTGCATTGCAGATTGCACATTGCTGATAATGCCATTTCAGACACCTCCATCAACCTTATCAGAACAATTTAATCAGCACAGCAGCGAACTAAAATACTTACATACTCATAGTAACATTTATAAATATTTATGTATATGTATGTCTGAAATCAAAAAGGCGAATAGCTTGCCAAATGACCAGCATAAATAGCAAATAGACAATGTATTGCACATAGCATAGAAAGCAACTAAATTGAGCACAGTTCAAAAAATGTACCAACAAACGCAAGCGACGTAGAAAAGCTAAAGGTGATGGTGTGGGTTTGCACGAGTTCAATTCCCTTTCTTCGTTTTACTTTCATTGCTGAATAGTATTCTTTCCTCCATCTAATTTTCCACGCACAGTTTCATACCCTTCGCTCGTACGCTTGCTAATAATTAAGATTGTGTTGAAAGTTATGTAGTCACTCCGCATGCCGCACATTGTTGCTGTCTTTCTATTATTTCCGCTATTACATAGTTGAAGCTGGCTGATTTTATTATTCAAAACACAACTGGCGTTTATTGTTAGTACAAAAGCAGCACAAACTGAAGTAACGGTGAACGGCCAGCAGTTGTAGACTCAACATGCGCAACATCCGGTTTAATTCATTTCCGCCTACACACCAGCTTCCTTTTCCGTGCCATAATAGCCACAAGCATGCTTTTGCCAACAATGTCAGCTTTGTAATCCTTTTTGTTTTTGTTATTTGTAGCCCAGTTTAGCAGTGCTTATGTATCAGCAACAACATATTGTTGCCACTCATCCAAAGCCATTTACATTCTCTGCCTGTGCGAGTTCGAGTGGATTCCTTCTTTTTTATTTTAACCTTTTGCTTGTCGCCTTCCGCAGCGCTTGGGGATGTCGGACATGTGCGTCAGCGTCACCATCAGTAACAAACAAGCCACATATGGATAGTGGGTAGAAAGCTGCGGTATAAAATTTAGTCACAAAAGGGGTTGGGAAGGGTAGTGCCGGATTTTGTGTTCCAAGTATATAA
>NW_016195135.1:0-3067 GCF_001687245.7 Rhagoletis zephyria | reverse complement strand
ATATACGTTCGAAATCCAAGCTGCCTCGCGATTTAAAGCCTTTCGGCAGCTGTAAACGCTTTGTTGTTGGCTACAAGTCAGCTGGTGGTGTGTGATGGGTTGCGCGGGGCGCCGCAGTTGGTGTTGTCCTCCAGATACCCGTTATAATAGTCTTTTAAGGTATGTCTTCTTTTTCTTTGCTGTCCACCATATCAATACCTCATAAAATAGTTAAAATAGTACTGAGTAGTATAAACGAGCAGCAGAAAGTTCCCAAGTGCAGCCCAACATCTTGTTGCATTTATACAGTGCTGCCGAGACCTTCGTCAGCCGCTTCTCCACGACAGTTTGCTATCCAGTAGGATCCAAAGTACTTCATGTTTGGCTATGATTGATGAGTTGTCTCTCCAATTTAGGTTTATCCCAAGCTGGGATCTTGTATTTCCTAGTGAATGGTACTAAGTCAGTCTTGTCTGCGTTAGCGATCAGTCCCACTTCTGTGGCCCAATCGCTGATGGCTTTCAGCTTCTGATTTGCCAGTGAACTAAGAGTCATTGGACATTTGCCGCTTATGATAACTCATAGGTCATCATGCATAAGCGGTTAGAATGGTTCTCTCTCTTCTAAATTTTTTTTATTAGGCGTTCCAGAGTTTTCGGTAGAAAGAATGTTAGGCTGATAGGATTACAATCTTTAGGGTATACATGACTGGTTTCACCTGCTTTTGGCAAGAAGATAGCTCACACGTGTTGGTACTCCATAATTTTGATTCCAGTCTTTTGAAGCATGCCTGGGAAAATACCATCAGTAAACTTTGATTTAAATTCCGAGAAGGTATGTAGCTCCCAATCGATCTCTTCCCGGATTTACTAAACCTTCCACTGGCAGATCTGACCCATCGGTTTCCATTTCTGTTGGGAGTAATTTTGGGTCCACTACCCATCTTCGGCTTTAATAGTTATATGTGCGGTATTACCTTCGGTTCGGATGAATGCCTTGAAAAGCTACCAATATGCAAGTGGTTATACAAGTATATGTTAGAACCTACGAGGAGAATCTGGTAAGAAAATGATTTTTTGATTTTAACTTTAAAAGCAACGTTGAACCCATCAACAAACATCAGTCATAGACTGCTGCGACATTTAGCATTTGTCCTTCGTTCACAATAAACAACTTGGCCTTCCAACACAATGACGCTTCTCTCGGTAAGCTCGGATGATGTTGCCCTCAATTTCAGAGGTTATTTCTAATTACTTGGTTTCAGACCACTTGTCACACTGTTGACTTCTCGTGGTATAAATAACTGACTGTGATAGGCATATATGA
Organism: Rhagoletis zephyria; assembly: GCF_001687245.7. Classification (NCBI taxonomy): domain Eukaryota; kingdom Metazoa; phylum Arthropoda; class Insecta; order Diptera; family Tephritidae; genus Rhagoletis; species Rhagoletis zephyria. Next base: position 1,762 of record NW_016195135.1, on the reverse strand, counting down.
CAAGCCCATTTGTCCTGCCTACCTTGGAGAGAATGAGTCGGCGGACCACTTTTTGTGCTTCTGCCCCCGCCTGTGCAAGGATTAGCATTGATTCATAGGTTGTAAACGTATCTGGCAACACTATGAACGTTATATTCGTCTAATGGAGACCTCTTATGGTTAACCAGCATAACCTAAGCCCTCCTTCTTCTTTAAGGTGCCTAAGGTGCGCTTCGTTTTCCTGAAACTGATTTGCTTTGATTTAGCGAAGACCATTTGTTTTCCCAGCAGTGTAGCTGCATTTTCTCCTTAGGACGTGAGGCATACAAGAATGATGAATTATATTCTTCAACAACCTATTAGTGGTATATGTAGTTATTGGCGAAGGATTTTTACTTTTCGTATAGCGTCTTTAGTTTTACTGGCTATGATAAAAATGAAGCTCGCCAGCAATATAATTTGGTAAACTGGAAAAAACATAAAAAATCCATCTCATTAAATCCTTGTTATCCCGTAAAAGTTAATGTTAACTCATTAGAATTAAAATTTAAAAATGTATGGTTGGACTGTATACATGAGAAGCCCTAATAAATAACACGTAAACTTTATAAAAACCGCTGAATTTATTTAAGAACCCCGTTTTCAAAGCAAAGCGTTAATATTTTAAATCGCCAACATACATGAATGAATATATATACATTTATATATGTAAATAAGTACATAATACTACGTGTTTTGCTGAATATGTATTACTTGAAATGATACAAAAGTTCAGGACGGCGGCCACCTTCTATTCATTTTCTTGCTCCCAAAATGCCTTAAATGGAATCACATTGCGATCATTTCGGCATTTTATGCTGATCTTGCATGCAACGTTTTCGTTTCTGTTTGTTCTTAGTTTTTTTTTAGTTTTTAGTAGTGCACTGAACTTTAGAACGACGCAGGTATATGCAGTTTTTAAATTTACCTCGCTTGTATTAAAATTTTCTTGGCTCAATAAGCTTTTATCCCCACACGTTTGGTTGTGTTATTTCTTTTTCGCTGATCTGGTCAGCCCAAAAATCTACTGTTTGTTAATTTGAATGTACGAAGTTTTGAACATTTTTTTATTGTGTTGAAGAGTACTTAAAAGAGGGGGTGTTTTTGGGTATAGTCGGATATTTTTAAATTCATTGTTTTTTTTTTCACGGCTTGCCAGTGGCAGTTTGGATTGCAAGTCTCTTAAACTTTGGAAAATACTGCTGGAAAGTCCAGTCATTCCAAAGGGAAGCGACTTTTTCTCCTTAAATTCTTGGTATGCGCACTAATGTTATAACATAATTGAAGGCACCTACAGTCTTACACGGCCTCCGAACGGCAACTAGATTTTCTGAGAATATTTTTCATGTCCGACGTGCGCTCTGAAGTTTGCCATTGACTGCCGAGGGGCGACTGCTGTTAGAAAAAAACTTTTTGTAATTTACATGTTGCCCTGACCATACCCATAAATAAATATTTGGCAGTTGAATTTTGTGGGCGTAGATCCGTTAAACGGTGCTGTACTGTGCACGACGACGAATTGATGATGTCGCTGTCTGGTCCACACATTATTCCACAGGAGCAATATTTTCGGCCGAATTGCCTGTACGAAGACATGAAGTTTCTTTGAATTTCTGCCATAAACAGCTGATTGTTGACTCAGTTGGCCGATTATGTTGACCGAAAAATGCACGCAATACGCGAAATGTACTGAATGATCATTTTTATACCCGAGCGCACTTGTGCACAAGGGTATATTAATTTT
>NW_016195134.1:0-3067 GCF_001687245.7 Rhagoletis zephyria | reverse complement strand
AGATCCATTCGGACCCAGAACCGGCGTGCAGTGGTCTGTCCGAGTCGGTGGGAACCCGAAGCCTTTTAGAATTCTGGAGTGCCCATAGCTTGAGGTGAACTTGAAGCCCACCCCACTTAACCTTACTGCGGCGGGCGCAACGCCAACCCTGCCAGCTATATCTATAGGCACTACATTTAACACGGTGACGGTAACTGGTGTATGTAATTTTGAGAGTGCAGGTTGTGGTCTGTAAATTATTTGGGCAGGATGTAAATAGTTGGTGTGGAATAAATAACCGTGTAACAGGGTGTACAAATCACACGTACACGTCTTTAAGAACACTTTGGGCATTCATTACGGAAGCAGGCGGTATTTTGTGATCTTAGGTTTAGGGATCTCATCATTTTAATACAATATCGTCTAAATCGCCAGTGTCGAAATAAGTTGAGGGTAGAAAAACTTGTCGATCTCTCAAAACCCCACTGTAATAGTTCACTGGGTTATCATGAAATTGGGCTCAATATGTATGCCGTTAGCCGAAATCGCATAACAGTACGCCATAGACGTCATAATGGATTTCAAAATATCAAAACAACAATAACAACCAAGAGAAAGGAATTCGCAAAACAACAACACATGCAATTGCAGCGACAATACAAATGAAAGTGACGACAATCACAAACACACGCGAAAAAAAACGAAACAAAAAAAATTCAACTGCCGTCAACGAAAATTTTCTCCCGCGCTGGCTGTCATTTAATGGTTGCCATTATTGTAGGTGTAAGTATGCGCGCACAGTCGAAAAAGTTTTACCCTTACGTGATTGCAAAAAGGGCTACAACAGACTTGCGCGGTATGAGATCAGCTCAGCCAAACGCTCAAACGCATTGCACATTTTGGCATTACGGCCGCAGATTGTCGACGCGTACAAATACATATTAAAGAGCAGCGTCCGTCGACCGACCGGCCAGACAGTTCGGTGCACGACGAATCGGTGGCTGGGTTGGCATACTCAACGAAACAAACACACAAACTCTTATACACAAATGTACGCATATTTGCTGGGGTTAGCTTATCGCCCAGACACATCTGGTTTGAGTAGTGTCTGGAGCGATTTTTTATGCCTGTATGTTGTTGTCGACCATTGGCAGGGCGGTCGTTCGGTCGGTGGGAGATTTTTCTTGAAGGTGAATTCGGGTTGGTTTGTTTTGGCTATGTTTTGTTTTTCTTTTAATTTTTTTGTTTGTTTTTTTTTTTGTCAAAGTGTCACTTATTGGTGTTTGTTTATTTGGCTTTTTTCATAAATAAATATTTGTTGTTTTTATAAAATTTCACTTGAACTGCATGCATGCATGGATTATCCCAAGGCGTTTCAAGGAATTTCTAATTGCAGACGGCGAAAGCCGAAGGCCTTGAGGCGTTTATGGGTGCGTGATTTTATTGGATTTTTGCAAAGTAATTCTAGATAAATATTACACGTCTTTTGCTTTTTGGGTAGAATCAGGGATGGGTATTTATTGCACTCCCACTATATAAATTTTATTAAACAGTCTTTCGATGACAATTAAATCTAGTTAGTGGTTAATATTTAATAGGGGCTGCAATAAGGAAGAGGCAAAATAAAATAGAAGAAGCAAAACACAATAACGGGCAGGGAAACAAATCTAATCCCGAAGCAGGTAGTGTACGGAGGTCTTGCGATTTACCTTCGTTCTGCCTTCAGTGGTGGCGCTTACCGACTCACCCACAACAAAGAGTGCGATAGCGAATTTTTAAAGTTAAAGTTAAAAGCCACCTCGATATATAGAAAGCACCCATAGCGAAGTCTTTATGCATAAAAGACTTCATGATCCTGTGCGAGGCGGTCTCGGCCGACCTACCATTGCTGTAGGCATGTTGAACTCTAGATAGACGATGTCAAGTAATCCCACTCACTTAGCCCCACTAGATTTTGAAACAAAAACGCAGAGACATATCCACGAAAAATTCAATTAGAATAGAAGTTGAGCCAGCCACCTCCTATACTGCTGAGAGAGTATAGTAAAGCCCAGTAATTCTGACTCTAAAGCCTGGAATAGATTTATAGTTAATGCAGAGTGACCGCAATCCGATGTGTTCAAATCAGAACTTCTGCCTGCGATAGGACAGCATAGAGCGACCCCTCGCCAATCATAGTCCAATTTCGCACCTCATCCAATGTGGAGGCTTCATGACACACTTCGACGATTTCGCAGTAGACTCTAGCTAGCTAAAATACTGGTTTAATAAAAAATATTACCGCTTATACATTTCAGTTTCCATGTGCGTAAAATCTTTCAATACATATGTATGTACATTAGGGTGCATCACCGAAGAAAGTTGCGCGTTTCCACGGGGATTATAAAGTGTAATATATTTTAAGACTTCCGCCAAAATATTTTGGAACACCATTCAGATTTACCTATTTCAATGTACATACCTCCAAAAATTGCATTATTTTAATTCCGTTGATAAAATTTTTAAANCATATATATGTATGTAAAAGTGTATTTATAAGTAGACATACATATAGTATGTACATACATATGCATCTCCATTTGGTTATGCAGAAGCTAAAAAGAAGCACATTAATTTGAAGGCTGCAAGGCAAGCAGACGGCCAGACAAGCCGAACTGGATTAGAAGATGAGCAAAATGGGGCTATAATGTGAATTTGTGTGGGCGCAAAAACACATTTGTGTGTGGCATAGCTGTATGTATGTACGTATGTGTATGCTTATGATATTAAGTGTTTGCTGGAGTGTGCGCGCAAACATATCCTTAGGTGTCCTTGAGCCTAACGCAAACACGTTTTACTTTAATTTGCTACAGTCGACTTGCAATTCGCTATTTACTTACTTACATACATACATATCTACATATATATACGCATATGGCACAGTGGCGCCAATGGAAAGTTGAACAAAATGATGCTTGTGAAAAAGGAATAAAACAAAATAAAATAAATTAAAACAAGTAATTTTTAAGCAAAACATAAAACCGTCTTCAATCGGGAAGAATAAGAATTTGGGAGTACTGTTAATTTCCTCGTGATCCACTGATCGAAA
>NW_016195133.1:0-3067 GCF_001687245.7 Rhagoletis zephyria | reverse complement strand
TGGCTGTAGCTTACAAGCTCATTTATCGCGCACGTGAATGAGAGTAAGTCCTATGAGTGTACATACAAACATATGTATGTGTATTAGTGCTAAATACTGGAATAAATAATTCGCATGGGCATCATTACGCCTATTTAAGGCTGCAATTGTAATGAGGTGTAAATTAGGTTAAACTGAGCGCAGAGGGACCTCACATACACGTATGTATATGGAGTTGACTTGCAAGTACAAAATGTTTTTTAAATTATTACAGGCACAATTATGTGAATATCATAGAAGCTTATGTACATATATAGAATTCTAAGATTTTAATAATTAAATTGCTATTTAAATGATTTTTGCATCGTTTACTTATACATTTTTATTGTTGCCTCAAATGAAATGCACCAACAAAATAGCCATTTTAAATTCACACAATGACTACGCTCTGATTGCAATCTATTCGTATAAATGATTGAAAGCCCTGCGGTGCAAAAATAGGTAGGTATTAAAATTTATTTAGTTATACGAAATTCGTGATGCAATTAAATACAAGCGGGTGTGTAATTGCATGAAAAACGTTTCGATAATTGATTCAACATAAACTTAAGTAAATAATTTGAATCAAAACAATCGCATGTAGCTACATACATATGTATGTATATGTATGCATGCACATTAGAATGCAACGCTTTGCATACAAAAAAAAAGTGGTATTGTTTTTCCGTCGGAATTATAAGATTTGTTACATTTTCAGCCATTCGCCAAAATATTTCGGAAAAATCTTAAGATTAACATGAGCTAGAAAGATGTGAAATTACCTCCCAATTTTTTCCAAAACATTTCTTAAGTTTCAAAGCAGATCTTAAGTTTAAAAGGCGTGCATAAAAATGTTTGAAAATTTTATCAACGAAATCAAAATAATGAGATTTTTGGAGACATTTTCAAATAGGTCTAGTTCACGTAAATCTTAGCATTTTTTCCAAAATAATTAGATATAATTCTTAAGTTATATAAATTTTATAATTGTGGGTGAAAAATTTCAATTTTTTTTGGTGAGGCACCCTAATGTACATATGAACTTTGTTAATAAATATTGTGCAATATCACTTAATCGCAATTTGATTTTGTATTTCCGATGAAATTGAAAAAAAATCGTATAATTATTCATCACAATCAATCACAATGAATCATGCAAGGAACTAAAGAAAAAAATAAAATTGAGAGAATTTTCTTTAATATTTTTCCTTTTTTAACAAATCAGCATCAAGTTTATATACTACTTGTATATATCGATATACAGGAAGTCGTTCCTCCATTCCGCCAAAGCGGGTAAATTTTTACCAGTTTGAATGTCTTAGAGGATTTTTAGAGTAATACTTTTCCCCTCCACGTTGATGTATGTACATATTTTTATCTGATTTTACGACATATCTCCACACAAGTGGCACGAACTAGAAATTTTTGTCAAAAGACAACAGACACTGTGGGACAAAAATACCACCAATATAACCTCACTAGCTAAATAAGTGTTGTCGAATCGAATTAAAATTTTTCAATATCGGGAAAGTAGAACGATAACAGCAACTGTCAGATTTCAGAAATATTGGGGGAACAAGGGTAGACACTATTCGCATCTGGACGGGAAAAGATATGAAGCAAGCGTAGGTATATGCGGCAACTTAAAATACTGAAGTTTCATTGAGGAATTTCTGGCGAAGGGTTTGCATTACACACTGAAATCGACCCTGATGGTAAATATGACACTTAAGTGTACAAGACAGAGATAGAGCGACGATGGCGAGCCGTGGATGAACTGAAGTATGGGACCTCGACAACTTTGCAGAGTGTACCTGATCTCAGCACTAATAGGCCAATGATGATCGCCACTCCGAGAAAAATACGACCAACAGAAACAAGAAGATTGTCTATATCAAAAGCTTCTAGGCTTAGGGGGAAAACAGGTAAAAAAAAAAGATAGAGTTTATTGATTTTATGTGAGTTTCCAAATTTTTGTACAAAGTTTGAAATTCGTTCTTATTAGGTTTTTGTTAAATAGAGCTTATATTTCCATAAGAAATATACATAAACATTAAATAAGTAAATAGCTAAAACTTGATAAAATATCGCTAGGATGGTCCAATAACAGTTATGTCGGAATTTAAACGTTCTCACTCCTAGGAAAAACCTCACCTACCGAAAAAATTATATTCTTTTTAAAAATATTTAGAGGTCGCCCAAAGCGGTCAAAGTTTTCCATGTATTTTATATGGGAAAAAAACAAGTTTTCTTAGAAATGGCGTAGAATTAAATTTCCGACTTTATTCTTTCACATGCTTTTTTAGACCACCTCAATATAGACATGTAGCAGAGATGGGCAAAACACGTGATCACCTACGTGACACGTTGTGTCACGCTTTTTCAAGCGTAAGCATGATCACCTTTGAGCGAACATTACGTAACGTGATCGTGCGTAGCGGAAATTTTTGGTGGCGTAAGTTATATGTAAGTTAAATGAAAGGCACATGGCAAGATAGTTCGAAAGACTATTCTTATTCTAGTAGAAAAGTCTTAGAAGAAAAGCTTTCTTATTCACCATTTGTGGTGAAAAGCTATTTTGAGATAAAGCAACCGAACATCATTTAGCTCGCGTAACTGCAACAGTCGCAGTGGCCGCTGAGCTTCTTTTCTTTAAGAAACTTTCTCTTTAATAGATTTCATTGTCTTAAAAGGAAAAATTTATGTTTTTTAAATTAAATTAAATTTTTATAAACTAATTTTACTACATTTTTTATTCTTTTAAGATGTTGTTGCTTCTAAAGAAATANATATATTTTCTTTAATAGAATTTTCAGAAACATATTTTTTCTTTTCTTATTTAATTGAATATTTTTTACATTTTTTTAATTTATATTTCTTTTGGTTTTAGATTTTATTGTTTTAAAAAGAAACGTATACATTTTTTTAATTTCATAAAGTTAAAAAAAAAAACGTTTTTTTCTAATTTTTCAATTAAATGCTTTTTATTTTTACAATTTTATTTTATTTTTGATTTAAGATTTTATTGCTTTACAAAGAAACATATATA
>NW_016195132.1:0-3067 GCF_001687245.7 Rhagoletis zephyria | reverse complement strand
CGACATCGAGCACTTCTGGGCGAACTTCTAGCGACTTCGGGCAAAAGTTCAAGCCCAATTCAGAAGGTGGCCGGTGGGGCGGTGCAAAACTCGATGCGAGTCGCCCAGTGGTGGCTAGGCAAGTACGACCATCACCGGAAAACGACCTTCCTCGGCGCCGTCGGCGATGACGCCCTAGGACGAGAGATGCGTGCAAAAACCAAGGCCGACGGTGTGGGGGTGTGCTACCAGCTGGAACCGACCACTCCCACCGGAAGCTGCCTCTGCCTGCTCACCGACGGCGGCCGGAACCGCTCGCTGGTGGCCGACTTTGGCGCCTCGTCCGTCTTCCGGTTGGACTTTTTAAAGGATCACTTTCATCTGGTTGAGCAGGCGGAGATCATCTACGTGTCCGGCTTTCACTACGCCGTGTGCCCTCAGGCGGCGGAGCTGCTCGCAAAGCACGTACAGGAGTTTAATTTGGGCTGCACCGAAAAGGATTCTAAAAAGGGGAAAAAGAGAAGGAAGTACTTTGTTTTCAACCTCTCTGCAGTGTACGTCGCCCGGCAGCACGGTGACCAGCTCTGCCGCCGCCTTCTTCCGCTGGTCGACCTGCTCTTTGCCAACGCCGAAGAGGCGAGAGCGCTCGCTGAAGAGATGGTGAACTGGGGCAAAAAGGAAGATGATGATCGCCTTAACAGCCTTGAGCAGATTGCCCAGCTAATAGCTGCTGTAAGAGCTGATGGTGAAAATGATAAACTCTCTTCAGCTTCCCGTACCGTCATCATCACCCAAGGCGGAGAGGGCGACATTTTGGTTGTCAAACAAGAGCCAGAAGAGCAGAAGTTCCCCGTGGTAAAGGTGGACGCCATTGTCGACTCCAATGGCGCCGGGGACGCCTTTGTCGGCGGCTACCTTGCTGCCTTAGCGATGAGAGAAGAGTCAGAAAAGGTTCGCATTGAGGCGGCCACTAGGGCAGCTGGGCAAATTCTGCAGGTGATTGGCTGTCAGCTGCCAAGAAAGTAAAAAAAAATTAAAAAATTAACAGTGTTTGCAATAACATTTGTCAAACACGCAGTAATTACACAATAAACTATTGTCCTTAACTATTGGGACTATCCTAACTTAACTTAACTATTGTCCTTTCGTCCTTGCCAATACACAAAGGACGAAAAGTTGTGGTCATCAGGAGTTTCTAAAAGTCAACTAAATAAACAGAGAGAAAGATGATTTGGTCGTTTTCTTAGAATTTAATTTATCACTTCAGTGGCGATCAGCCCACTTGAGGGTGGGTGTGGTTGCTGTAAAACTCTGTACACATTCCTCACACTGTTCATAACAACATGATCTAAGATATAACAAAAAACAATTTAAATATTATTGATTGTGCTCATTGCTGCTTATTGCCCATCAGCTGATCAATGGAAAAGTATTTTCGCCGGTAGAAGCCCAAGATGATCAGCTCACGGCGAACACCAGTGTGAAGTTTTGGAAGTGTGCCGCGCAGACATTCAAGAGCTTTGGAGCTTCGAACCGAGTCTGCGTCATAATCACCGTAAAGGTAATTATTGAGACCGATACCACAGCTAACACAGTCGAATGCCTTGATGTGGATGACCTGACAGTGGGGCAGTGTCTGCTGGAGATTGAGCCACTGCACCTGCGAGTGAGCGGTGATGCTCAGGCTCAGATCGAGTGCTCGCACCGAAGTCAGCTGTGCCAGCGGACCTAGCTCATCGTTTTGATTTTCCTTCAACTCTATTCCCAGGTACAAGTGGACCAGCTGCTGAAGATGGAAGGCGACGGTGGTGAACAGCGGCCGAAGCTGGGCTGGGTCAGTGCACCTGACGGCGAATGAGGTGAGTGAAGGAAACTGCTGACAGAGAAGGAGCACCTGGTCAGCAGTGTAGTGCAGAAGCAACCAGGACAGACCATAGTTGACAATACACCGGCGAAGAGACGGACTGAGGCCGAGCAGAGCCTCTGTGCTAAGCGAGTGGAAGTACACCTGCAAGCCGACGTTTCCCAGTGCATGACGCTCGAGTGAACTCAGAAAGGAGGCTCCACTAAGACTCGAGCAACGGATCTCAATGGTTTTCAGCTGATTAAGTATGGTCAAATCAGGCAACTCTCTACCGCGCCAACAGATGGACAAACACCGGAGAGCTGAAAGTCTGTTGATGGCGGTGATGAGTGGGCAAACCAGCTCAGTAGGAATCGGTTGTAAGTTGTAGCTGCCAACCATAAGCTGGGACAGTTGGTTGGTCCATTGGGGTTGCTGCAACAGCATCACACAGAACTTCAGAATTGCGTTGTTGCGGAGCGCAAAAAACTTTAAAGCAGTGACTGCAGGGAAACTGTTGACAATCAGCTCGATGGTTTGCAAGTCAATCTCAACTTCATTGCCCACCATCGCCATCACTAGACAGTTCCGCTTGCTGAAAAAAGACTTGCTGGTCATTGGAAAGTCAGAGAAGAACTGGCCAACTTTTTTCAACTTTTGCATGCTTAGCCTGGATGAGAGAAATGAACAGTCAGCATTTAACTGAGTTCCTCTATAATTGGCATCTATGATGACCAACGACTTCACCCTACGGTTAGCTGCTCTGACCAGAGTTCTGCATCGAGGGCTCATCCGGGCCGCATTCAGTTGGCTGCAGAGCGTTAGCTGCTTGATGATGGCGATCAGGTCCAAATCGGTTAAGGGTCGACGAGGCGGCATTATGGCGGTTGGTTGAGGTTTAAAAACCAGGGAAAAAAGGTTTATTGGAAAAGAAACCAAGTGCTGTTGCTGTTGTTTTTGAGAGGAAAAGAAAGAGATTGACTGCGAGCACGTGTTGTGACACCTGCGCGACAGCCTTTGAATGTCCTTTGAGTGTCTTTTGGGAATATTCCCTCTTTGTGTGTGCAGTGCTGTAGTGGTCAAACAAGTCCACAGAAGCGCGAAAACATTCTCTCTACGCAAACGAGGTATTCTGCAGGTAAAGCCAATCAGCACCCTAATGTGAAGAGTGTTTGTAATAATGGTAGGGATGAGGAGACAGTGCTAAGCAGTAAAGGGCAGTGCCAGGGAATGAGGCAGACTGAT
>NW_016195130.1:0-3067 GCF_001687245.7 Rhagoletis zephyria | reverse complement strand
AAAAAAAAAACTTACTTTAAGTCCATAACCCAACGTAGTTATTTTGTAACAGAATTTACGATATCGATGGTCATCTTTGCGAAATTGTGTCAGTCCCTTCTCTGGCCAGAAAAAAAAATGATAAAGCATTCTTCTTGCATTTATTGCAATCAGTGGAGTTTCAATAAAAAAAGTACAATCAAAAAATCAAGTATTTGAACAATTTTAGCATTTTAATTATTTTTTTAAGCGAAAAAGCACCAAAATTACTAATTTTTTTATTGTCACTCGAAAAAATCATAATTGTTTTTGTTTAATAACTTTGGGAAGTTTTCAAATGAATGTTCATATTAGAGGCAATGGACGTTGGCGTCAAATACAACATATGTATATGTGAAATTGCAAGAGTTTACCACGAATCAAAAAAAAAGAGCAGCATGCCGAATATCTGTCGCAGCTGTTCTTCTTGCCAAAACCAACGAATCTATTGTAATAAAACTAGTATGTCAGCAAATAAAAAAAAAAAATACATTGAGTAAAAGATGACTATGATTTGAGAAACTAAAATGCCATTTTTACAATTTCTATAGATCATCATTGAAATTCATTCTAAAATTGTTGTATACTACACAGAACGAAAGTAATTTATTTTAATTACTTTTAAATTACATATACATATGACTTTTAAGTTAATGCGTGCGAGGAAACCTGCTAGATGACTTTGTATGGTGATACGTGGCGTATACTTTACATACGCAACTACGGGTATATGAGCACGAGTGGTTATTTTTACTTTTAGCAACTCTTTTTCAAATTTTCATTAACATACATATATATAATTTCGCGTTGAAATATTTTTCTTTAAATTTTCAACAAATAGATTTAAACTTTGGGCAAATAAAATACAATACAATTACAATCGTGAATGTTCAATTGGAGCGTGCATAGTGAAGAGAAAAGCGTACATACATATATACACGCAAATTAAGCAGACTAAACGGCGAAGTCGATTTCTATTTGACAAACTGTTTAACTCAGCACGGGTGCTTCAAAGCATACCTTCACCGTTTCAAACACGAACCGGACCCATATGCGACTACTGCGGAGGAGATATAATAGTTTGTTAAAATTGTTCAATGGCTAGAAGAATGATGAAAAACTTTCAATAAACTCATAACTAATAAATATATATAAATGCATATTTCGCTGCTTTATTTGGTTAATAAGTGAAAAAATATCAAGCAAATTATTAATTTAACGTTTTTGCGTATGAGAACGGGCTTTTTGTGTTGCCGTGGATGTAACAAAATAGAAATGTAACAAAAACCAGACCTAATATATATATGTATATATATATGTATATAGTATTAGTATACAATCTGTACTAAAATTTTTAGAAGGATTTTATTACCTAACGGATTTTATGCATTTCCGCTATTCGTTAAAAAAGCTTAAAAGCTCTATCATTACTTTAACCAAATTTGAGTTGGTTCAGCGAAAGCTATTGACAATGTCTTGTAGTGAGCTTATAATTGCCATTGAATGGTGAACTTCTCATTTGTCAACTTCAAAGACACCTTGCAATTTGTATTTCTTTTCTGAAATTCTGCAAAAAGTACTTTTTGGGTGTTTCCACGAAAGGTGCATTTTAGCTTTCACAATTTTACATCAAAATTCGTAGAAAAACGGTCCAGGAAAAGAAAAAAGCAATCGGTATTTTTTAATTTTTTATTTTATTTTAGGAACAGACATCATAAGGAAAAGTTTCGTGATTTTGGTACTTTTCTCCTGATGTTTTAGTAACTTTTCACGTTGCTTCGTGTTTTACTTTGCGAAACTATCGTGCCTTTTTTGAACTTTTTATTGGATTGAAGAGGTTCTTAGTGTTAAATTTGTTGGTTTCTTACAATATTTCTTTTGCATACAGCNTAAACACTTTTATATGTACTCGGTATTTAATGATATCCAAGTTGCTTAAGTACTTGATTATTTACTAAATACCTAAATACTTTTGTACTTAGTGCATACTTGGTATTTCGTAAATACAATTTTGCCCATCACGAGAACAATATTTAAGTGTATGATAAAAAAATAAAGAGCATTGATATTTATTTTTTACATTTACTATTTGCTCATAAAAATTTGCAGATATAAACTCGTGTATGCTTATAATTTATAAAATAGACATTTGTAGTATGTATGTACATCCGTACTAAACATTAATAAAAATTTCATAGATTTTTTAAAGTCTGAATGAATTCTTACAAAACGTTTGATGCCACATTTACTGATAAAATAAGTATGTACTTACATATGTATATATACTACATACTAGTACAAATGCAAATTTATAGTTTTTGGTTTGATAAATGCAAAAGTTCTGATTTTACAAGTACTTATTTGGTAAATTTCTTAAACTCGAAACACCGCAGTATTTTTCATATAAATTTTTACAGCTCAGTTAAAGCTTCGAGAGTAACGATATTTTCGAGAGCTTTCCCCACTTTGAGGGAATAAATACACAACGTTAATAAAATGTAGTATCTTCAATATGACGGCTTATATGTAAAAATGGTAATTATAATTTTATTTAATTCTGAGTTGGTCAATTTTGGTTGTCAATTTTGGTTGTTTAAACTTTCTGGATTCTATGCTAATTGACCTTATGTAGTTGAGTATAAGAAAAACTTAATTTATATCCAGAAAGTGTATATGTATATTTTATTTTGTTTATATCGTATTAAGCACTTTCATCACATTTCACTTTTGACTGATTTATAATGCCTCATATGTACACATTGGGGTAGTTGTAAAAATTTGTAATCCTAAATAACACTCAGATAAATTCGGAATTCAGTCGCTTTTGAGGAAAATTAATTGTCCCTTGAAATCGATGTGCTTTTCTGCTGCTTCTTGGTGGCGCACTTATGCGTTCTTCATTTCTGGCGATTGTTGGCCTTGTCTTGTCTGCCGCAATCAACTCTTCCAATTACAAACCACGAACTGCTTTTGCAACATAACTATTGACTTTTATATCGCCACTTGTTGTGTTTCGCCAAGACTTTGAAAATGGGACATACATAAATAG
>NW_016195129.1:0-3067 GCF_001687245.7 Rhagoletis zephyria | reverse complement strand
CGTGGTATACGTAACTTCTAAAACACATAAGCATGTTGTTGTTGTTGTTCTTGTAGCGGCTTACTTACTTAACTCTGTCTCGATCGGCTTGTCCCTCAATTGTTGTCATCAAGCTCAACTAACGGTAAGCCCAGGAAGTGTGAGGGAGAGGGTCGTTATTTAAGTGTACATGAGTGAGTGCACATTTGCATATATCCTACTCAGGTTGATAGATTATCAACAATGTGCAATAGTAGTTTTCTTTTGAATTATCAGAGCTGGACCATAATGATTCCTTTAGGAATTAAATTATACTCAATTACAAATTACGAAAAATTGTAATTAGTAATCAACACCTTCTAACCACAGCAAAGGAATTTACCACATTTTTAATTAATTAGAGGTAATTTCAGAAGTATTTTGTGGCTTTTAAATTCCATTACAGGAAATTGCATATTGTAATTGAAGTTGATTACGTGCCAGTAATTTAATTTGTACCCAATTCCATTAAAAGGAATTTAAGATGTAATCATTTTTTTCAGTTCAGCTGAAAGTAATTGAAAAATACAATTTTTTCCCCCAATTTCAGTTCCCAAAGTAATTTAAGAAGCAATCGAAAAAATTAATTAAATAATTTGGAGGCTGTTGCTTTCTTCAATTTCTCAGTTGCTAACTGCCTTAAATAAACAGTAGTATCACAAATAGGACAGATAAGACCCGTATATTTTTGAGCCTCTCGATGCGGAAAGTCTTTCATTTAATTTGCCATGAAATAAGGTACAGCACTTTTCGAGAAAAAAAGCCTATTGTAAAATTTAGCTTGTTGGGAATTTTCATTGGATAAATTTGAAAAAACTTTGACCATAGCTAATTTCAAAAATATCAATGTCAACCGTAAGCTATTGCTCTTAAAGCACTCTTATTAGAGAACAAATTGATGCCTCTTGTTTGGTAATTGGAAAAGTCGAATAATCGACGAATTGGATTGACGTAATCAAGCATTTTGCTGTAATGACCTTATCTGGTCAATCAACAACTAATTGGCGTATCAATTTATCCCATTTAATTTTTTTTCTGAACAATAAAATGTATCGACTTATTACAGGTTTACAAGAAAAACGCATTTGGTGCAAGTTTTTTAAAATCTTTTGAGTGTGAACATGAATTGCGTAGTCAGTCCAAAATAATACTTGTTACCAAGAAAGATTTTTGTTGGATTTAAAGACAGAAATTTATAGGTATGCTTAGGACCGTTTTCTCCAGTAGGATTTAAAATTTCTCTGCCCTATAACTACCTGGCCTACGGTAGATTTTGTAAAGTCTAAAGTCGTCTTATTTAAATAACGTTATTGGTATACGATAATTGAGCGATACCGGGAAAGAAGGAAAGGAGAGAGACGTATTTTCAAGGTAAGGAAAAGAGAGGCAGAATGACGTGAGTGCGAAGAGCATGAGATGCTGGCAGGCAGGTATGCGACTCGAAAATTCTATCAGAAAATAAGGCAGTAATTAAATCGCTTTAAGATCGGGGCTAGCTCTTGCAAAGATGGAGATGGAAATCGGGTAACAGATGCCCAGGGTACACTTGAGATATCTCAACGCTTTTGGATGGCAACACAGGTGGCGCCTTTGATAAAGGAGAACCCGAACCAATATATAGGGAGGAAGCTTACGTCCCTCTACTCGAGCGAGACGAGGTGAGAACAACAATAAGGTGGCTTAGTTACAAAAAGGCCCTGGCTGAACTTTCCAAAGCAGGTTGCGAAGAGTTGGTGAAGCGCATGTACCAGCTTTTAAGCAGAATTCGGTCTGATGAACACCGAAGAGTGGAATCTCAGTGCACTTTGTCCAATCCACATGAAGAAAGATCCCCACGTTTGCACCAACTATCGCAGAATAGGCCTTATTCATATTGAGTACAAGGTTCTGTCGACGATACTGTGTGAAAGACTGAAGCCGTTCATGAACAAACTGATTGGACCTTATCAGTGTGGCTTCAGGCCTGGTAAGTCCACCATGATTTTAACAACACGTCAAATCCTGTAGAAGACACCAGGCACATCATTTTTTTGTCCACTTTTGATAGCACGAAGAGAAGCTGCCGGTATGACGCCTTGTCTAACTTTGGAATCCCCGCTAAACTAATACGGTTATGTAGGGAGTGACGTTGAGGACAACACTCGGCTCCGTCGAAATTAGCAGGGAACGATCTTGCTGGCGTATGCAGATGATACCGACATCATCAAGTCAGAAACAAAGGGATGTAACCGTAGCAGTTTCCAGTTTATAAAACGAAAATAAAGAGGTTGGTCTAACGGTGAATGAAGGCAAGACAAAGTATCTCCTGGCAACATATAAAGAGTCCACGCGTTTCGGGACACACATCACGTCTCTCGTCATGCGTGTTCTTCTATATGGCGCAGAAACGTGGATGATGTCGAACAAAGATGAGAAGAGATAACTATTCTACGAAAGATCTACGTCCAAGTTCGCGTAGACGACGGGTCCCAAACCCGGAAGATGGAATGGCGAACTGGACATAGNGTTTACGGACAGTACTTACGATGCTAGGACTAATTGGCCATTCAGAGTTAGTAACATAGAAATGCAGCCCTACATAACGAATAGAGGAATCTAACTTATCAAACTATTTAACGAAAGGCGATAGAGAAGAGAATGATACGAACAGATCAGACTGGACATTGCATTGTCAGCCGCCATCAAGCGCAGAACAATGTTCTGCTAGTGTTAAGTTGTTGAATTGTAATATGTGCGTTTTGTTAAATAAACAGTATGTAATATTAAATTATTAAACTAAATAGCCGCGTTTTTGTATACGAAGAGGATGAAACGGGAAGGCCATTCCTACAATTGGTGTCAGAGTGAGATACGAATCCACTCTAGGAATTTCATATAAATTAAAATTTTTTGAAAAATCGTGTGCGAAACAGCTAGGCGGAGACAGCAAAGTCGGGTTGGGCAGAGGCAGAGCAGCGCTGACATTACGGTGCGCTAAAGTTGGCGTGAAAAACAAGCACGCGTACAATAGCAGTTTTTCAACGAAGAGAAGCAGCGCGCTTAGCAAACA
>NW_016195127.1:0-3067 GCF_001687245.7 Rhagoletis zephyria | reverse complement strand
CGATAGTTCACAAGGCGAACTTAGCACAGTGCGTGGGCAACTGGCTGAGTCAGTGGGATCGTCGGTTCGAAGCCTACTGAAAGAAGTCTGATGAGGAAATGTGGTAATTTCCGAAATAGCTATCACTTCTACAATTTTTTCACATTACTGTTGCTTTTCCACAATAAGTTTTTCATTAAAAACGGCCTCAAGCTTATTAAAAATTGTTGAATATAATTGTTATAAGGCCCTAAAATAACAAAAAACAAACTTCTGTTAAAAGTTATATTTTAATGCTTGCGTAATCGCGTATAATTTAGAGAGTGTTCTGCATACATTTCTTTCATATAAATTATTAAATATTTAAGTTGTTTTTGAGTTGGAATAATTGCTTAGGGAGTATTTAAACAAATCTGTTAAAATGCAGCGGAAGACTTCATTACCAATTTCCCGTATTTTTGTTGCACAACGCGTGCTAAGCTGACATGGGCCGTGAGAGATGGACCCAAAAGAACGCCTAGCTTTAAATATATGTATATCAGTTTGGCTCAAAATTATTCTGTCGTAAAAAAGGAAGATCAGATATCCCTTCAGCAATGTTGGGTGCATTGTGTTTGACCTGAAGCCCTTGATTGCTGGCTGGCTACGAAAATAAATTTTAATTTCTTGTTGTTTGTGGATAATAAGTCGTTGTTTTTCCGTGCCTCATATTTAATATTTTAAGATATAAGTCAACCAAATCGCACTAGTTAATTGGGATAACGAAACAGAAGTTTATATTTCGTCTGTTGATAGTCTTACGCAAGGACTTCACTGCTTCTATTAAGGTTTCCACTGAATGAGATGAAAACACTAGGGGAAGGTGCACGGAATTAATGGGTCTGCCCGTCATTAGAATTATCCATTGAACTGTTTTTTCGCCTCTTCAGATCGCATTAACTCCAAAGAAAACCAGCCTACGCCGACAAATGCAAGGCCAGGAGCGTGCCTAGCCGCTAGAGGAGGACTTTGAACATCGTTCGATCGCCAATTTCAATAGGGCTTCGGATTACCGCAGTGGACGTTTTCCCCTTCCTGTTTACTCGTTGAAAGAAATTGTGTTCTTTCAGAAAAATTTTCTTGGATGATACTGATGAGGCTTATAAATCATCGCCCTTGTATTGCGTATGCAAGCTAGATATCTGTTCGACCTAATCTCGACCATTAGCTGAAAGTTTCGGCTGAGGCTGACAAGTGGAAAGCTTCTACAGCTCGTCTTGCTCATCGACGACATGTCAATCACTAAGTTGACCGAGGCAAAGACTAAAATTCCTTATAAATTTAGGCACTTAAGATAATGCCAAGGAGTCCAGGGTAGAAACGCAGGACGGTCCATGTTAACCCAAAGAAACTGGAACGCAGTCGAGAACACTGAAAATAGCGTCGTTTGAATCCAATCTTGATTTGCATCACTCCACGTAAGGATATTCTAGTGTTGGGTAAAACCGAAGCTAATGCAGCTAGCAGAGACCCATTATCGAACGGCAACACTCTTGGGAGTCGTTATGCGGACCACGGTAACTCATCGCTACCTAGGAGCAGCCAAGTAATACTGAACGCAGGTAATGCGGTTCCTATAAGTGCTTCTGCTGTGAAAAAGGATGGATGAAAGCTTCCCCTTCTCTTCACAGGAAACCTGAAGCTGCATCACCAAAAGCCATGGACTTAGTGGCCAAAACACTATGAGACTAAGCTTTGACCAACTCTAACCAGAAAGGCTAGGAACTAAGGGTCCCGAAAAGACAAAACATTCGACAAAAGATTTTGAAATCATTTTTTGAACTAAGGTGGCTTTCTTTGAGAATTTTAATTACTGATTGGGTAAAATTAGAACAGGCTAGGCTCTTTACCAACATTATCTTATGCCGAATTTCCACTAGGTATTGAAATTACAAAAAATTTGTTCGGATTTAATTGCACAGATATTTATTTTTTAATGTCCAAATTTATCATTTAATGCCTGCTGGCAATCTGGCATTAGGCTTTCGGGGCTAGAGACTTCATTAATGGAACAAAAAAGGACTTAAAATTTATCGTGTCTATTACAGCCTAAAATCTGGTCGAAATGTTTTTTATTAAAAACTCTATGAGGTTTTGTTTATTCAAATTTATTTTATTCTATTTTATTCAATGTGTATTACTCATCATCAGCTACAAATGGGTTGCTTACCTGATTTCGTATAAAGATTTAGTTCATCCTCCTTAGAAGAAATATGTGTATATCTACCTATAATTTGCACACTAAAACTAAACTAAGATTCATTTCTAGTTCCACTGTGCATTGCACTATTTTGAGAAGTTCACCAGTTTTAATTTAACTTAACGAAGATCGAACAATGCCTTGAGCACAAAGCAATTGTTTGGCACAAAAAAGACTGAATTTAACTTAAAAAAGTTGGAAACCAAAGTATTTAATAGAAACTGGAGTGCCGAAACAGGAACAAAAATAAACACAGTCAAAACATTACTAATAAGTAATAAAGTAGTAAAGTAAAAAAAAAAACAATAGGAAAGTGATAAGAATAGCAGAACATAGTAAAGAGTGCAGTAAAATATTTCATAGTACATAAGTAGTAGGAAAGTTTTAACAAGAAACAAAGCGCTGTTGAAGAAAGCTTCACAGAAAACAGAAAAAAGGAGTAGAACAAAGTTCTTATAGAAAATCGCTACAAATAATGATAGTTGTAAGAAGACAGAAGTCGAAATTAAGTAGCAACAAAAAAAAAAATAGTAGTAGAAAAAAACAGCCGCCACCGCATTTTCGCTACAAACTAAGTAAGAGTAACTTTTGCCACAAGTACGCATTTGTTTGCGGGGCAGCTACACTTTACCTCGACACTTGAGCCCCTTGTGGGTGATGCCATGCAGCAGCGAACCGCAATGATCGCAAAACATCGGTGACAGGAAGGAGGTGTGCTGCCATTTGTGCGGCATCTGATGGGCCTGGGAATAGGTGAGAAAACTGATGGAAAATTAACATAAAGTTTAGCGAAAGATAGGGCAATAAAAGTAATTGGAAAATACTTAGCAAGAAGAAAGTAGATACGTA
>NW_016195126.1:0-3068 GCF_001687245.7 Rhagoletis zephyria | reverse complement strand
GTTGTGCCCCAACAGAAGCCAGTGCTTTGATCAAGCGCTCGTACAGTTCCGCTGCAAAATTACCATGCCATCCTAGACATCCGTCAATTAAATCCATTAATTATTTTGCTTTAAATTTTTTTAAAAAAGCTTGAATCTAAATTACAGCTTTAAATGAGTATTATAAATCATAATTATGCCATTTAAATTTTAAATTTATATGCTTTTAAAGCTTGATGGAATTTGACTAAAATAAAACGTGAACATCTTTTTTCATGACATTCAGCACCAAAAGCTTGCTGCAAAAGAAAATTTACAACAGAGAATCAATGCAATAGCCACGACTCACTGAGGGTGCAATAGCATTTTGCAATTTTAATTGCAAGTTGGCGAGTGTATGCCGTGTACAGTACTGTGGACTCTGCTTCCACCGATGGATCAGATTTGTCACCGAAAGTGCAAGGCGTACAGCTACAGAGGAGCAGACCATCATTACCACTGACAACTAATTGCTTGCTGCCGTCTGATGGGCTGATCATTACTGCTGTTGCACAGTGTGGGCTCATGCTCCACTTGGTTCGATCCAGTCAGTGCAGTCGAGTTGTAGTAGGAGCTCTGCCCAAACAAGACAAATTTTCCTTCTTTTATTGATCACCATCAAACACTCGCTACACTTGCGCAGTGCTATTGCCAAGACGATGGCAAATTGGCTCGATTGATGGCAAACTGCTGGTTTGTCATTTTTTAGAGATGTTTTTGTATTTTTGCAGTGCTGCCAACTTGAGACAAATCGAGCAGTTTTTCTTTGCTCCCTTAGTTATTTACCAGCTACCTACCGATTATGCCAATGACGCCAATTAATTTGAATTTTATAAACTACCGGGTGCCAGCATGTTTGCGTCGAGTCGGCTACAATAAACTTGCACCAACACGTCAAGTAAGCTACTTTTAGCAGCGTACCAGTGTGCTAGTTGATTCAATTGGCTTGCAATTGGTGGTGCGATTTATCGACACTNCCGTTGTTGTTGTTTGTTGCTGTAGAACTGCGTTCATTCATTGACGCCTGACACGCGCCCGGTCATCGGCAACTCTCGTTCTGGGTCATTGTGTTTATAATTAAGCCGGTGTCTACTTCTAGTGCCCTATTAGCATTTAGGTCCATGTACATCACCACAAGCAAAAGTGACCAGTGGGCGACAGACGGTTTTTGCGGTGCCTGAACCATGATTAATACATGACATAGACCAACATCATTAGCTTAATTGATATCATCGTACAATGCTTCCCAGTGTGTTCAGTGCACTACTTGCTTTCTTCTCTGTGCCATTTGCCTTTTGCACTCTTCTTGTCGTTGACCATCACACTTGTACGTTTCTTTCCAGAGCGGCCTGATGTTCCCGAAGACTTTTCCGTTTTAAACGTGACCGAGTCTTCGGCGGAAATACGCTGGCGTGAACCATTCAACGGAAACGCTGTCATCGTTAACTATGTGGTCGAGTATCGAGTAATAGACATCGATCCCGTCTCATCAGCGGCATTACCAGCCGTTCCGGCCGCCGCTGCTCCTTCTGCTGCTTCTGCTGCTTCAGCTGCCTCCTCTGTTTCATCGTCTTTATCCGTGAGCAGCACCACCATTGCCATCGATCGCGTCACCACCAATGGCTCTCTGCGATCCACCATTGTCAGTGCTCTTCGACCGAGCACGTTCTACAACATCCGAATTGCGGCTACAAACTCAATTGGACAAGGTGATTTCACTGCATGGACACGACTTCGCACCGAGCAAAGTGCCCCAGAAAGTCCGCCCCTGGAGGTGCACGCTACAGCTACCGGGCCCAACTCGGTAAAGATTACGTGGAAGGTGAGCCAAGTTATTGATCGAATTGACTCGAGTAGTTGGGCCATGGTTGAGACAACCAATAGTAGATGTGCCACCAGTGCATGCATCGTGCTACACACACACACACAACATTTGCAAATACTGTCATTCGAATGTGCTCATAAATCATCGCCAGTCGACCAGACTACAGGAAAGCGTGCGACCGTCGACTTCACTCTTGCCACAGTCGCCCATTATCATGCTAATGGCTGCTATATAGCAATACATGCAATTAGAAACTAATAAACCCAATTTGTCACAGATAAACATGTCAAACTTGGCACAATTGGGTAATGCCATTACTGACACTAATGCTGCTTTTCGACTTTTTTCCCCCACAGAGTCCGAAAAAATCAACTTGGAACGGTGAAATCAGCGGCTTTTACATTGGCTACCGAGCGGCCAACTCGGACACTGACTTGTACAAGACGGTGGAAAAGGGCGAGGAAAATGGCAGTGGCGGCGGCAAGTTCGAGTCGCACATTACCAATCTGCATCGCTCGACGCTGTACGAGGCCTGGGTGCAGGCCTTCAACGCCCGTGGCACTGGGCCTCGCTCCGAGCTGGCCACAGTGCGCACGCTGGCTGACGTGCCGCCCAGTGCGCCTCTGCTTCGGCTGCACTCTTCCACCACCGACTCGATCACCATTTCCTGGTCACCGGCAGCCTTTGGGTCGCGCTCCTCCAACGACCTGACGCTCTACTACCGACCCTACCAGCCGTCCAGCGAGCACTCTGCCCACGGGGGAACCGTTCTGCGCAACGCGGCCAGCAACTCGCCGCCCAACACCTGGCGTGACATATCCATTCTCGAGCCCAATGGGCGGCACAGTGTCTCGGGGCTAGAGTGTGGCCGTGCCTACGAATTTTTCGCCACTGCGCACAACTCGGTGGGCAAGTCGGAGCCGAGCACGCCGCTGGTGGCGCGGACGAGGGGCGACGCGCCCTCACCGCCACCTCGAGGAGACCTGCTGACCGAGGTGGGCGCCCACGGGGCAGTCATCAATTTGCTCAACTGGAAAAACAATGACTGTCCGATTAGCCACTTTTCCATTCGATACCGCCCCAAGGCAAGCGGCAGCTCTTTGCAGCCTTGGTCGGTTCTGGCGGTGCATCACTCTCCTCGCGACAACTTTGTGCTGCGAAAGCTGTCGGCCAACACTGCTTACGAGATTGAAGTGACGGCGCACTCTTTTGCCGGCTCGACGCA
>NW_016195125.1:0-3068 GCF_001687245.7 Rhagoletis zephyria | reverse complement strand
CACCAATTCTGCTTAATCAAATTGGTAGTTAATGATTAAAAAATAATTTTTTAATCACGATTACGATTACTCGTTTAATAAAAATTAATTTAAACATAATTAACTCTAATCGGAAAAAATAACAAACAGAAGCCGTTCATCGATTCGCCACTTCTCTGCTCGCAACAACAAAGTTAGCTAGCACGGATACACGATAGCGAGTTTGGTTGTACCTAAAGCCACAGTTATGCATATTTGGCGTTGCATGAGAGTTGCCACATAAGGAATCTGTTAGATGAGTTTTGCGTGTAACCGGTTACCCAACGCACAGCATTACATATGTAGAAGTCTGTTAATTTTTGATTTCTACGTAAAAATGACATGCTCTGCAGTGCAGTGCAAAATTAAATAATTTATGCTGGAATTGTCTTGTGCACTCACGGTCAGTTAATAAGATATGGCTAAATCGATTTCGCTCATCCTTCTAAGCAATTGCCATGAATCATGTTATTGAATCATGATCTGTTGCGTGCGAATGAGAACTAATGATACGAATAGTATCGAGTATCGAATAGTATGTATTTGATACTGTTAAGCAATTGGAGTATTCGATGAGTATTGAAAAAAATATGTCGATACTTCGATACTCAAACATCATTGTTAAAATATATTTTCATAGCAAGTGTCGCCAAAGCAACGTAACGGCAAAATTTACAATGGTTGAATGGAGNGAATAGTATCGAGTATCGAATAGTATGTATTTGATACTGTTAAGCAATTGGAGTATTCGATGAGTATTGAAAAAAATATGTCGATACTTCGATACTCAAACATCATTGTTAAAATATATTTTCATAGCAAGTGTCGCCAAAGCAACGTAACGGCAAAATTTACAATGGTTGAATGGAGAATGGTTGATGAGCAGTGTATAACTAGGTTTCAAAATGATAATTTACCGGAACATAACGTGGATCAAACAAACAGCAATTCTCTTTAGAGTGATTTTGATCAAAAATCTAAGTAAGCTTACAAAAGTTGTTTTTAGCGTCTGACATAGTCTCAAGTATCGAGTACCGATCGATACTTGAAAGTATCGAAAATTTACATCACTAATGAGAACTAAGTTCCCACGAGAGTCGGGTCTACGTCTCCGGAACAACCCAGATTTATATCCAGCTATGGACAGTCACACCAGTATCGCTCCGCAAAAACTCTTGGGAATTTGTAGGTTTTAATATGCCCGTGCATAAGTGCAGAGGTCGCGCAAATGGCTGTCGACGTTATCGACTCCTTATTATATGTCATAAACGAACGACACAAGATCACGCAAGAACAAGAGTGAAAAAAAGAAAAGTAAACAAAGCCATTGTGGTCGTGGCTGGTGCCTAAAATTCGAAAAAAGGCANATAAGCATATTGTCAATGGCTGGTTTACTGTATACTGTGGATCAAACAAACAGCAATTCTCTTTAGAGTGATTTTGATCAAAAATCTAAGTAAGCTTACAAAAGTTGTTTTTAGCGTCTGACATAGTCTCAAGTATCGAGTACCGATCGATACTTGAAAGTATCGAAAATTTACATCACTAATGAGAACTAAGTTCCCACGAGAGTCGGGTCTACGTCTCCGGAACAACCCAGATTTATATCCAGCTATGGACAGTCACACCAGTATCGCTCCGCAAAAACTCTTGGGAATTTGTAGGTTTTAATATGCCCGTGCATAAGTGCAGAGGTCGCGCAAATGGCTGTCGACGTTATCGACTCCTTATTATATGTCATAAACGAACGACACAAGATCACGCAAGAACAAGAGTGAAAAAAAGAAAAGTAAACAAAGCCATTGTGGTCGTGGCTGGTGCCTAAAATTCGAAAAAAGGCAATTTTTTAAACTACCAATGAGGTCCCACAACTCATTCCATACCCTTGATGTGGATATCAGTAGAAAGGTCTTAAAACAAGCTATCTTCTATTCTTTTGTCTTTTTCGTTTATAAAATATAAATATGTCATATTGTTATCGCTTGAAAAGTGGCCTGCAGCATTTTCTCAAAAACTGGTGTAACGATTTTTTTTAAGTTTCCTTAAGTCTAGCCCAAAACTCAAATTCGCTCAAATTAATTTGGTTTCTTTAATTTAAAAACACNTTATAAAATATAAATATGTCATATTGTTATCGCTTGAAAAGTGGCCTGCAGCATTTTCTCAAAAACTGGTCCAACGATTTTTTTTAAGTTTCCTCAAGTCTAGCCCAAAACTCAAATTCGCTCAAATTAATTTGGTTTCTTTAATTTAAAAACATAATATACCCAATTCCCTACAAAAGAGTGTCGATTCCTCGATTGCCACTTAAACCCAAATTCCCTGCAAATCGGAAAATTTTCCGCGAGTTGACTACCCTGCACGCGATACATAATTTGTAGGCTGTGTATGTCGTTTTCCGATTTTCATAGAAGGCTTTTTATTTTTGCTGGTTTGTAACATTTTATCCCCATATTTATTGAAGGTATGTAACTATACATAGGTTTATCACCCGAACTTAACCTCCCTGGGAAGACGCATACATTATTACCTACATTTGTACATATGTATGAATGCATTTAGTTCACTTAATGTGCCGCTACTATTTATGTATAAATTGCGACTGAGTATTCGATTCGAGAACTAGGCCATTCTCCAGCGAAATGGAACCTTCGTTATTCCATGTATTTTCCCTTCGTTATCGTATATCGAAATCAAGCCCGTTATCGAATTGAAATTTTAATGAGAGAGAGTGATTGTCTTATATTTCACTTCGAGAATAAGCTGGATTTCACTTTCTCTCTTGTTACTATGGTTTTCATTTTATTTCGAACCCATATCGAGTGCATTTCCAATATACTATGAACGTTGCAAAACTAAGGTTGGTTATGAGTTCGTTCTTAGTTCGATATGCATACTGGATACCGAAGTTCATTTTCGAACGTTCGCCACAATGGTTAATGGGTAAAATTAAACTACGAGAGAACGATACGAATACAGTGGTTTAACGCATCTAATGTTGGTACTAAGTTGGTAAGTTTTTATAATTTTTCATATTTAATTTTTTTTTT
>NW_016195124.1:0-3068 GCF_001687245.7 Rhagoletis zephyria | reverse complement strand
AAATGATATTGTTTGCACTTGCACTTATACTGTAATTGAATTTCGTTGCTAATTAGTTGATCGCATCTGTGTGTACTACAAGCATTCATATGCGCATGCCTAATAGGAAGAAAGTTAGTTGCAGGTTTTTTCACAGATACCTATTCCACTGGAAATGATGTGAAATAGCTGTAACTAACTTTAGTATCAACTTTATTTTGACCATGACCATGAATGAATGACCATGAAAACTCAAACATAACTTTTCGAGAAAAACCACTTTGCAATTGATGCTTTTGTACGTTTTTGTCAATGTATCCATCTTTGAAGTGAATTTACTAGCAAGAAAACTGCGGTTTGTTGCATTGAAAGCAGCGTAGCAATCGTTAAAAAATATAAACTGATNGTTTGACAATTCACACGTCTATTCGTAATTGCTGCTTCTCTGTTTTAGACGTTCTCTGGTGCAATTGTTGCAGTAGTTTAGCGATAAGTGTGAATTCGTTTGTGCATTTTTCCCAGCTCTGAAACGATCGCTTCCCGCATTGCCTGCCTCTATATATTCTCGTTTGCCAGCATATTGATATTAAGTTGTGGTGTTTTTGAAGTGGATTCGAGGAGGATGGAGGAGGCACATACATAGTATGTAGATGTATATTATATATGTATGTACATATATGTATGTACATACATACATGTGTACATACATATTTTGTTTGATAGGTACGCATATTGCGAGGGCAGCTCCTCTTGCTATTGCAGCTCTTGATCTACGTAGTGTGCCGATAAAGTGTGGCGAAATGTGTTTTCAACGTACTTCATTGCATATGTTCATATGTATGTATGTATGTACGTACAATATACATATCTACATATGTACATACATATAGGTATTAAAGTTGATAAAATAATAGATAAAGCAGAAATATTTATATATGAACATTTGTACATATGTATGTATGTAAAAACATAAATATTAGCTTTTGCTGAATGGTAATTATCAATTAGATTTTTAATTTTTCGATAAAAAATAGTGATTATTTTATGATTTTTATTTTTAGTTCTTCTGAATTTGAAATTGGCGTGACTTCTAGATGACCTTAAGGAATCAAGGGGCCTCCATAATCGGATCCAGCGACAGCAAAAACAAGTTTTATTAATTTTTTATTGAATAAATTGTTTGTCGAAGCTGACATTATGGAGGTTAACGCACCCGGATTCGGGTTCAGCGAGTCTAAAACCCCATATATATAAATTTTTTGGTTTATTCAAGGAAGTTTTCCTTACTTGAACTTCAACTGACCACGAACCTGACGTGATGGAGGCTAACGGACCTCGGATTCGCATTCAGCGTGTCGAATAACATAGGGATATATAGGTTTGGTTTAATATGTACTATAAACTTTTTGTAAGCCTGTGTAAATATTATCTCCGGGCGAAAAAATAAAAGTCATACAATAATTCAATATTTTTCATCGAAAAAAAATAAAAATCTAGTAATGATAATTTCCATTGAGGAAAAAATAAAATGCAAATATTAATTAGATATTATTTTTAATCTTTCTGGGTTAGACTCGAAAAATAAAAATCGTGTCAATTACAGTACGATGTACAAACACAATTAGGTGTGTAAAATTAAAACTGTTTTACGACGATTACAACTAATTTTTTTACTTAAGAGTAATGATCATTCAAAAAACTCAAAAGCTATATCAGCGTGATTTCCGACGTATCCTTTTCAGGGGAATTGACACCCTAATAAAGGAATATGTCCCAAAATTTGCAGGTAAAAATTTCACTGGTTGCGTCTGTATGTAATAATTTTTTTAAGTGGGAAAATAAGACTCAATAATAATTATTATCTCTGATTGAACAAATAAAAATCAAAAAAATAATAATAATATAAGTTTTATAATTATTTGTTGACATTTCTTCAAGACTATTAAACTCTGGAGCTACGAGATATTTCAATGGCATAGGATGTGTTCTAGGGTCTCTATTGTCCCGCTGCCAACATGTTATGTCGAGTTTTGTGTCCCGTTTTCCAGTCTGCACATGACGTTAGAGATTTTACAGGTGTGTAGCGCATTCCATCTCGATATGGTCTGCTTTTCCACCCTCTGGTATATTTCGTTGTAAAGATTTTTAAGCGGTTTCGGAATATTATTCTCTTGTTCTAGAACCAAGTGGATTTCGGTCTAGGAAATATCATCCACAATTTCGTTACCTGAAATTACCTTGTGGCCGGGGACCCAATAAATATGCAGTCGCCTGATTGCTGCTGCCTTATTAAGGCTTCAGCCGTTTTGTGACGTAAATTGGTATGAGCTTATAGCCTACTCACTATCTACGTATATACTTTAGAGTTGTTTTCAGTCGTGAGTAGGCTAGCTCAGCGGCTTTTCTCACTGCGCCTGGAATATACTGCAGTGATCCGGCAGCTTGGTGGGCCTACGAACACTAAGTTCTGAGCAGTACACTCCCGCTCCTATTCCATCATTCAGTTTAGAACCGCCTGTAAAGAAGTTAAATGTCTTCCGGCTAGACTTCATGCCCCTACGTCATCCGTCTTCTTCGATAGTAACCCAAAACTCCTTATCCTAGTTATAGCAAGGTATTGTAGTCCGTGGTGGCTACATGCCCTTTGGCTATTGAGTTGTGGCGAGTGTTTCTTTGTTTGAACTCCCCTTTTGCAATCAGTCTCCCCGCGGACTTAGCAGTAAGGCGTAATCCTTGTGTTTCAGCGTTTTTTCTATATTCGTTACTAGAGTATGCAATGCAGTTTCTGTCGATCTTCCTTTGGATGGGCTGCCTTGCATTATGCTGCCTCTTTTTTGTGTGTTTGGGATTTTATCGATGATGATGGGTCTGTATTCTTTCGAATAAAGAGGGCTGGCTTTACCTGCCTAGGATATGAACATAACTCTCGACATGTATATCGCCTCTAGCCATGGGATCACCACGTGAGTGACCTTCTGAATCATAGCCGGGAAAAATCCATTAGTTCCTGGCAACTCGAATGGATCAATACTGTTTATTGCCCATTCAATTTTGCTTCTTGTAATAATGTTGGGTGGGATGTCATTCAC
>NW_016195123.1:0-3068 GCF_001687245.7 Rhagoletis zephyria | reverse complement strand
ATAAACACTTTTCAGTAGTAGTTTTACATGCACTTTTTAGAGTGTAGGTTAATCCTTGCTTTGTTGTCATCTGTTTGTAGACAAATGCTAAAATTAAGGGGCTGTGCTTCCTTGTGTTCGCTGGAAATTCTTTGTGATGTAATAGTCATTTTAATTTTAAATGTTAATCCAGGTAAAGGAAAATATGTATACTACTATAGTATGAGTAAATACTTAACCATACATTGTATGTGTGTAAGCGATCGTTTTTGTGACTTTGGTTTTGACTTTTTGATTAAAATATGCTGCTGCTTCGGTACAGAAGAATTGTGTGAATTCGCCCATTATCGCAAATGTCTATTGAAATTTTAGAAGGCTGCTCATTTGGAAAATATATCGAGGGCTTATATGCAATTTTCACAAAAACTTCTTTCTGATGTTAGAACTCTTCTTCATCGGTGACAGTTAAGTCTTAGCTGGATTTTCATACCAGAATCTCATTTTTCTGAAAATTGCGGATCGGTTGTATTGCACATAATCCCTCGATATACAAATTGCCGTTAGAAAAAAGTTTCTCTCAATTGAAATACACATTTGAATCCTTAAATTTAAATTACGAAATTCTTCTTCTTTTTATTGGCACTTCAACCGAGGCCAAAAAACTTCGTCAATTACGTATCTCCTTGGCAAAGTTCCGCCAGTTGTTCATGCCGAAGGCAGACAGGCACTTATAAGCCAGTTCTAACCTGCACTCGTCCACACTTCTTAAGAAAATGCAATGCGATAGTAGTGCCTTTATTGCAGCCTCACCACCGAGGCAGAAATTCACCTGTTTATTTGTTCAGTGGCTGCTCCGCCGTCCTCTTTCTGCCTGGAAAATAAATGACCGAAACCAAACTGACCGACTAATTTTCTGGGTACTATCGTTAAGTGTTTTGTCGGGAGGCAGATCTCGGTTCTACATTCTATCATCTATAATAAGTAAGTCATATTGACCACGCTTCGGTAGCATTTTCACGCCTACACTAACTTACGTGAAAATGCTTCTAAGGATGCCGCTAGGTGCACAGACGACACTTGTATCGTTGGCATTTGCACAAAAATTATTGGGTTTCTTCATCTCTCAGGAGTAAGAAAAGGGTTAGCGATGAGCGAAAAAAAAAGATCCGAAAAATGTAGAAAAGGATTCCCTGATATGGGAACATATGGGTATGTCCATACATTAGGGTGGCTCAGGAATTAAGCCAAAAGGAACAAATTTAGGAGGTATGGGTTTCGAACTCATTTTTATTGCTGTAAGATAACGATAACCCGCTTTGACTTGAAATTGAAATACTAGTTCAAAGCTTATATAGGAATAATCAAATTCAGGACATTTATGACCGGGTGAACTGATTTCGATAATTCTTTTTTTATCGGAAGGTTAATACCTCAAGGGTTTAGATCCGATTATTGGATCATGAAATTGGAAATTAAGGACACTTCAAAGATTTTTATATTAGAATTAAAGTCGGTTGTGTTTTTTGCTAAACAGTTACTTTTTCGTTTTTCATTTCTCTAAAGGGCGGATTTAACATTAATTATCCGACTGAAATAAGTGCAAGA
This sequence comes from Rhagoletis zephyria, assembly GCF_001687245.7. NCBI lineage: Eukaryota > Metazoa > Arthropoda > Insecta > Diptera > Tephritidae > Rhagoletis > Rhagoletis zephyria. Next base: position 1,484 of record NW_016195123.1, on the reverse strand, counting down.
AACCATGCATTTTACAGTTGCTCTTTAGTTTCAACAAAATACCGCTAAAACGCTTCTGTGTTACCTTCATTTGTGACGCCTGGACGTTGGTTGTTATTGTTGGGGTAGTGGCTGTACATGATGATAAATTTTGCACTTTCACACCTAAAGAGATGATTGGTAAGTCTTGTAACTATTGTATAAGCTGAGCATAATTTCTTACAATTTTCTACAGAGACTTTGCTTTTGATAACATCCCTGCAGTACGGGCGAGCGACTACAGGACTGATGAATCCGTAGCTACCTGGTAAACTTCGTCAATTACCGACCGACTACTTGTAATGTATTTCAGCGACTACTTTTACAAGGCAATGTCCTAGGCGGTAGTCACCATCGGCTCTATCTGCACTACCGGGAGTTAATAAACTAGTCACTTGCGTGATTTATGGGCGCCCTCTGTCGTAGTTTTGCGCTATTCTGCTTCCGACTGGTCCGACTCTGGACTACCATGTGCACTACCATGGTTTAATAGAGTATCTCCTTACCTAAGAGTCGGTACAATAGCGGTTCATAAGTAGCGATTGACTCCAGCACTACTGGAGCTAATTTATGAGATAACTAAAGGAAGGGTATATGTCTAGCGTACTNCTAGTCACTTGCGTGATTTATGGGCGCCCTCTGTCGTAGTTTTGCGCTATTCTGCTTCCGACTGGTCCGACTCTGGACTACCATGTGCACTACCATGGTTTAATAGAGTATCTCCTTACCTAAGAGTCGGTACAATAGCGGTTCATAAGTAGCGATTGACTCCAGCACTACTGGAGCTAATTTATGAGATAACTAAAGGAAGGGTATATGTCTAGCGTACTATCACTCCGTTGTATCTAGTTTCGATCCCTGGTCCGAGCAACATCTAAATTAGCAAAAGTTTTTTCTAACCACCGTGAATTCTCATAAAATCCATTTGCCGTTCGGGGGCGGTTCGGGAGGAGAAGCTCGGCCAAACACTTAACAAAAGTGTAAGCGCCAAAATATTATTATTACATATTACATATCTGCCGTAGCTGTCCGTTTCAGCGGTCTTGGTCAAAGCAAGAACCTTTTCTTTGCTATCGGTCAACAACATCATGGTGTCCAGAAAATATTTTGGGGGAGAAAAATTTTTCTACACAGCATACATTGACTTGTTTTAACTTAACGCGCTACCCCATTAGGATTATTAACCTAAGTGCTTTAAGTACCTTAGTTTCTTAAAGTCCCATAGTCAACATCAAGCACCTGTCAACATTAAGTTAAAGTTCTTTTTAGCCTCCACTTTTGTGGCATTTTCCGAGGCAGAAGTTTGTTTGATTCGAAAATTATTTTGGCAGATTTCCAATCATTCATTTATTTTAACGGCATATGGAGATATCCTCAATAGGTGAGTATGTAGTGATTTGTCGAAGAGGTGCCAACTTAAGCTTCCTACCGACAAGCCAGTAAATAAGGAGCAACAACAAATCAAA
>NW_016195122.1:0-3068 GCF_001687245.7 Rhagoletis zephyria | reverse complement strand
ATTTGTAGTAGCGATTTTTTGATGCAGTTTACTTCTATTTGAAACGTAGTAATATGGATTCACAGTCTTGCCTTTAAGTTTAATATGGTAACATTCCGCCATTTGTTATTGTAAATAATTAGCAAAAACTGCGAAAAATGTTTACGTTGTCATGGTTTTCGCAATTTTTCAACAATTTCTGTTGAAAATACGTAGCATATTCAAATTGCAGAGTTGTAGAGCATTTTATTCTCCACAACTTATGTATGTACGATTTTATTTTTTTCTTTGTACGACGCTTAGATCACGACCGGGAACGTGTTAAATATAGCAATGGGCCGTATGAATAAAAATAAGCAATTGCTTTTTCTTAAAATTTCAGATCGTTTACTCAATTTATTCAAACAAAATTGAAGTAAAAGGTATTCAATTTTAAGAAAAAGCAATTGCTTAGTTTTTATTCATACGGCCCAATGTAAGGGAAACGGCTTGAAATTCATTTCCGCATCACGTCAACCGATACAGTAAGATGGCCAAAAATTCTATAGGACGGATTACAAAGATTAAGGTCTTAAATTTAGATGCCCCCCATCGAAAACAGTGTGGCCGTTTGCAAAATTTAACATGGTGTCTCAAATATTGCGTTTAAACTAGCCGTAAATTAGATTTTGCTTTACAGCTTGTGTGCCACCGGAGAACCCAACACTAAAAAAGAAACAGTAACAGCAGGTTCTTATGTTTAGACATTGCTGATTATGAACCTAGACCATGATTTCACGAATCTGAGGTCAGGCTGGAAAAATTCAAAATGGCAGACCCAATATGGCAGCAAACAAATTCTAGTCGATCCGATTCGCTTTAAACGTTTTCCATGGGGGTTTTCGGGATTGGTGATTAATAGAGAAGATATAAATATGCATTAACCTAAAAGGCATATTCTTGAATATTTTCGCCATTTTTGCATATGATAGCCTATTTTGAGGTATAGCGCATATTTTAACTGTCAAGTATGTTTTCGGCGTATTTTTTGTAAAACATTATTTAGATTTGTTTTGTCAAGGTTTTCTGAATTTATATAAATGCATCCCTCAAATATATTTTAACTTCAACATTATAAATCTGGCAGCACTTTACATCCTGCAATATTTATCAATATGGTATTCATACTTCTTATTTGGCGCTGTAGCCACCTAAGCGATTTTGGCCGAGTTCAAGCCAGCGGAGCCGCTGTGTTTTAATTCGCAGCACTATATCCATGTCGTTGTAAAGCTCATACAGCTTATCGTTCCATCGTCTGCGGTGCTCCCCATCGCCAACGCCTAAGCGCCCGTAAATCTTCCGCAAAATCTTTCACTCGAATACTCCAAGAGCCGCCTCATCAGCTGTAGTCATTGTCCATGCATCGGCGCCATACACCAGCACGGGCATGATGAGGAACTTGTAGAGTGTGGTCCCACATGGCTCGCGTTGTGCCCGATCGCAGCTTGGCCCTATAGGTACGGTGACCATCCGTCCTGTATTATACGGGACAGTCCTCTTTTTTCGTCCTTTGTCCTGGTAATTTATTTATTTCATACGGACGTCAAATGTTCTGTATTTATTTTAATGTCCNGTTTTTCTTTTAATGTCCCGTATTCGGTATTTTTTGCCTTAACAGCTCATAAAAATGACATGCCTATGAACCAGTTTTTATTTTTTAAATCTGGATGCTTGTGATTCGAATCGAGGAGCACATGTCGATGACTGGGTTGAAGATCGACCTATCTCGGCAGCCAGTTCGAAAACGCCCTATCTCGGAAAACTTTTCAAGAACGTCCTAGTTCAGAATTTTATTGAAGAATGCCCTATTTCAGAATTTTATTGAAAAATACACTATCTCAGAATTTGGTTGAAGAACACCCTATTTCATAATTCGGTTCAAAAACGCCTTATATCAAACGAAAATAAATTGCTGAGAGAGGGCGTTTTTGAACTGAATTCTGAGATAGGGCATTTTTGAATTAAATTCCAAAATAGGGCGTTCTTCAATCAAATGCTGAAATAGCGCATTGTTGAAAAGTTTCTGACATATGGAGTTTTTGAACTGATTTGATTTTTTCCATTTTTTCATTAAAAAATAAAAAAAAACTGGAATGATTAACTAATTTTTAGGAAACTATCAGTACTATCAGTAAATTTGGCACAGAATCTGTTATTTTTAAATATTTCTTCTGGTAAAAGTTAGATTTTTTCCATTTTTTCGTTAAAGAATAAAAAAAAAACTGGAATGATTAATTAATCTGTCAGAAACTATCAGTCCTATCGGCAAGTGATGTATATATGGTTTATGGAGAAGTTTGTTAGCTTTCATTTGCATCTCATTTTAAGATTGTTAAATTGGTTCTTAAGATAAACGTGATTAAGTGGAACCACTTTTTGTTTTAAGCTGAATAATGGTAAATTGTAAATATCCCGAAAAATTAACCCGATTTTCGGAGTCACCGAGCAATTCTTCATATAAATTGGATGTTGGCGTTTGGAGAAGAAAAAACAAACTAAAATTTATGATCCAGTGTTATCAACTAATTGTGAACGGTATTTTGACTTTACGAATTTCATTGTAGAGTACAGACTCACAGTTATACGTTGTAGCAAAAATTTAAAATATACGGCACGCAGCTGTTTTCAACAAACTTTATGTTGCATTTCCAATGCCTTATCTTCTTTTAATTCCAAAAACTTCAACTCTTATTCGCTTTTCTTAAAAAGGAGTATTTCGGATATTGTAAATTCATCCTCAATTATGCTACAAAAAAAGGGTTATGAAATATGCAAACGTACATTTAATTTGCGACAAATCAAAAACATTTTTATTCCTCCTTGCAGAGACAAATTCAAGTTTTGCAAATGTTCATATCGGTAAAGAACATTAAGTCAGAAATCCAATTTTCATTTTTTAATTGCGGATAATATTGCGATCTCAATTTGCGTATGTGTATATAAAAAGAATAAAATAAAAATACAACACAATGGAAAAGAAAGTGCAGCAAAGAAATATGTATTTTAAAAAGTATAAAGGGCCAGAATGTTCTAAGCAAAGAGAAAGTAAG
>NW_016195121.1:0-3068 GCF_001687245.7 Rhagoletis zephyria | reverse complement strand
TATAGAAATTTTGGTCCCGATTGAAGCCGGTTAAGGCGTGTCGCACAGGACACAAAGTACAGATCCCTCTATAGAGACTCAAAATGTTAAAACTAATTTTTTTCATCAAATACCCAAAATCGATACTATTATAGATGATAATATCACATATAAATTCTGGTTCCGATTGGAGTCGGTTGAGGCGTGTCGGCTCTATGGACTCAAAAAAACGTGATAAGTTGCCCCAAATCAAGAAACTCCGAATACCACAGCTGCCTATGCATGCAGAAATAAGAGCAAACATAGTTTGGGGTTTCACTGCAGGGTAATTAAGCACACCAACACATTCTCGCTTTTAGCTAATGTTGGTTGTGGTAGTGCCCAAGTCCGGTCATTACACATACAGTCAGCACATACGCGTCTTGGCACACACGTCACTGTTGACAGTTGCAAGTTTGAAAAAGTAGACGACTTCGTTTATTTGGGTATCAGCATTAACACCAATAATAATGTCAGCCTTGAAATCCAACGGAGAATCACTCTTGCCAACAAGTGCTACTTTGGACTGAGTAGGCAATTGAGAAGTAAAGTCCTCTCCCGTCGTACAAAGATCACACTCTATAAGTCACTCATCATGCCTGTGGTGGTGTATGGCGCAGAGGCATGAACAATGAAAACATCTGATGAAACGGCTCTTGGAGTTTTCTAAAGAAAGATTCTGCGAAAAATGTACAGACCATTACGCGTTGGCGATGGCGATGAGCTTTACAGCGATATAGACATAGTGCAGCGAATTAAAATTCAGCGGCTCCGCTGGCTTGGCAGTGTCTTTCGAATGGACAGAAAGGATCCTGCTCTGAAAGTATTCAACTCGGTCCACGATGCTGATAACAGAGGAAGAAGAAGGCCTCCTCTGCGTTGGAAAGACCAGGTGGAGAAGGACTTGGTTTTACTTAACATTTATAATTGACGTCATTTAGCACAGAAGAGAAATTACTGGCGCGCTGTTTTTGACTCGGCCAAAATCGCTTAGGCGGTTACAGCGCCAATCATGAAGAAGAATAAGTTTAGCTTCAAAACTTAAAATAATTTGCGACAAATCAAAAACATTTTTATTCTCTCCTTGTAGAGACAAATTCAAGTTTTGTAAATGTTCCATCATACCGGTAAGAACATTAAGTCAGAATGCCAATTTTCATTCTCCAATTGCGGGTAATGTTCCGATCTCAATTTGCGTATGTTATAAAAAAGAATAAAATAAAAAAACAACACATTGGAATAGAATGTCCAAAGAAATATATATTTTAAAAAGTAAAAAGAGCCAAAATGTTCTAAGCAAAGAGAGAGAGAGAGTGGTTAGCCCACCGTTGAACTATCGTATAGTATCGTTATGAAACAAGTCGATTCTCATTAGGCATTTAGTATGACGGGAGATCGTAGTGACTGTTGCTAGAAATTTACTTGCAACATTTCGTAAGCTCGGTTTTTCGACCTTGTTAAAACTAATATTGTGTTCCAAAATAACAGTTCAAGCATCCTTTCATGGAAATTGTAATCATTGTAAATCATGGTATGCAAAAACATGCTTTTCATTGTCACGCTATCTAAAAACTGCCGTCAGACGTAGGTATCCATGGTTGGCTTTTTGGTTTTTAGTCATTACGGTAAACTACTTGTACGGTCGATATGACTGATAACTTTTTTCATAGCATTTCCTATCCATTTGGTTAAAATTTTGCACCCAAATGAGAAATTGAAGTTTTGGTGGCAATTTCTACCTCGCGAACAGTATGCACCTAGGATAAATTTATTCAAATAATTTTCCTTAATGAGAGTGATACAAAATCCACTTTATTTGTATACATTTTCTATTTACTACGATATATTACAGAAAAGGCAGAAAACATGTTAATATCGACCTTCAATACTTTACTACACTATTTTTGCTAAAATCGGACTATTTTCAGCGTAAACAGCGGCTATTATAGATCCGTCATTTTGAATTAGGAAAGCAGGTGGTGAAATTTAAAACCAGCACCCAAAAACATGGATACACAAGGTTTAAATAAAAGTGCACCACTTTTCGACATTTGACCACGTTTTTCGGAAAATTCACCACTGTGCAGTGGTAGGTGGATTATGGACAAAGGAGAATAGTTAGGTAGAAAGAATTCGCAAAAGCAAAGTAAAACACTACAATATCCAATCAAATGGAATTAAAAAAGTTAATAAAGAAAGTTGTCCAGGAGGAGGCAAATAAAGAGGAGGGAAAAAAGAGTTAATTAAGTAAAATTCAAGCAAAAAACTTGGCTACCAAGGTGTGTACTTGACGTCGGGGAGAGTACTTTTAAGTTCGATTTCCGCTTGGTGATATTTCAGATAAAATGGATTCATGAAACGTCGCAAGGTTGTTGCAAATGTCGCATTTGTTGCAAAATTTGCCACCTCGCAACGCATCTGATTACTTTTGTATTGAAACTCTCCTGCGACGAAATTGCGACATTGACATGATATTTCAGCTGGCAATCATTGCAAACTCGAAGTCGCAATCCTCTAATACTTCCAGAAAAAGTATATCAGTTAAAGCTGCTTCGAAATATAGTTGTAAAAACTTTTATTTTTTACTTACGTGAGGCATTTTTAAAACATTTTATATTTGTAATCCGGAGTTGCGATAGGTCGTTCAAACAACTGTGTTCGCAACGTTGTCACTTCGCCAAAAATACCACTTTGCGACGTTTTATGAATCGCACTATTGTCTTAATCCTACGAAGAATACAAATTGATGGCAAAAATGCACATCCAAAAAATTTACTCAGAAACCCAAAAATTACCAAACGAATAAAAAAGTAATATTTAAAGAGTTCATTAACGTTAGCTGACTGAAATTAAACAGCACACCCACGCTATAGCACATTACCATAAAAGAAATTAATTTGCCCGAAAAGCATCCAGCAAGCTCCCAAAATAAAGCATATACGAAAATAAGAAGTTTATTCCCCCTGTGTTCTTCAGTTTCCCTTTATTTGTATTTAAAATAAAAAAACAGCAGTTTCTAAGAGCTTTAGACTTTAGATGAAGTCTACATG
>NW_016195120.1:0-3069 GCF_001687245.7 Rhagoletis zephyria | reverse complement strand
TTAATGTTCGGCTCCGCCCGAACTTAGACTTTCTTACTTGTTGACATTTGTTTTGGTGAGGAGCTTACGCATGTGGATTTATATGGGGTTGTTGGAGCTTTGTAATCTTATTTTACTTTCTGGGGCTTTTGCTTCGAATTTTTTCGCGATTATTCAGGTTTATCTTCGAAACCTTCAGGCCTCCTAAAGTTTTGCTTCCCGGGAGTTTTTAGGCACTGTTCGGAGTTCGTCGTATTTTCATTTTTGGAATATTTAAAATTTTTCCTTTGCTTTCGGAATTATTCGCTTTTTAATTTTCTTTTGGGGTACTTTTGGTAATTTTCATCATCAATTCAATTGTGCTTAAGATTTTGAGCAGATTCTGTATGTACTGTAATTTCGACACTGGTAAATTAGTTGAGAACCAATGACTTTCAGACGGTTTTATACATATTGAAACACTATTTCACGGCTGACATTATTTTATACCCAAACGCAGTTGCGCACAAGGGTGTTATAGCTATGTTGGTATAAGGGATTTTTGTAGCACGCCAAGGGAACTGAGATAGATATAGACATGTACATACTTGCTTACCAAAATGCTCAGAATGAACACACACTTCATATAACGATGTTTTCGGTACGAACCTTGTTTAGAGTGAAACTAAAAACAGTTCGGAACATTTTTGAAATCGGATAATAACTTCTTCTTCTTTGGCTCTGTAACCGCCTAAGCGACTTTTGGCGAATTCAACAAAGACCGCAAGTCGGTTATATAAAGCTCGGTTTCGCCCGAACGTATACTTGTTTTATATCCACATTGTCCCGTCCATTTGATTTCTGGTCAGAAGTTTGTACTAATTCTATTTTAGTAAGTTCAACGTTAGACTATAACCAATTGCAATTATTTATAAATTTAATCTTGGTCTACTCTCAGTCAAAGAGACTTCCGCACTAGTTCATCCTCTTTAAAAATGCTCAAATCTTTTATTTTCGGAATTTTTCCCCTCTTTTCGAACATGGCCTTAGTAATGAATGTATGTACATAAATATACAAATAAACAACCAAATAACCGCACTTGATCAATCAAATCAACACTCCCAATCTATGCATACTCATCCCCAAATACTAAATCGTTGGAATATTCAAACGTTGCTGCCATAATGTATGAATGCACACGAAATTAAAAACAACGCACAACTTATACTGATATATGAAACCATTTGTAGGAATGTGAACATGCATAGCAACTGTAGGAGTACGAGGATATGGGCGTAAGCGGACAAAGTCACATACTTTCTGTGTGTATTCGATAAAAAATATAATTTCATACATTTAATCAACGCCACATTCGACCGAGCATTTCAAGCATACACCGTTCATTGAAAATCGAGTTAATCATTAATTTATGTAAGCATTTTCGGTTATCGAACAACGTGAGCAATTCATAACTTGCAGGCATTTTCCTTTGAGATTACGTATCTATGTTCGAGTCTGTATGTATGTTTGTTAGACCGGTTCAAAAAGAAATTGTTTTCATCTTTTCATGATATTAGTAGAGAAACGAGTTGCCCTTCATGTCCACAGACATTTTTTCAAAGGATCCCCCCCGTATCTTGAATATCGGATTAGCGAATTGTATTTGAATGTCAAAATTGTTTTATATAAATCTATTATCGTTTTAGAACTCAAAATATGTATAACTGGAAGCTGTTTCGGGCTATTTCGAAAAAATCCTCAAGTTTCTGGGAGTCGTTTTGAGCCAGGAACTCAAATATGTTGATATTTTTATCTTACCAAGCAATCTAAATTAATAGTAAATATAATCTCCAACTCAAAATTGACAAAATCATGAATATCAATTTTCAAATTGTACAACTATCCCCAAAAATTGTCCAATATTCTTAATACTAAACTGTGTACCGTCCCATTTCATTTTGCGACCTTTTCAATGGTGTAAACGGAATTTCGTTATATATTTTTTTTACGTTCAAATACGATTCCCTAATGCGGTATTCAAGTCATTGGGGGGAGTCTTTGAAAAAATGTCTGTGGACATGTAGAGCAACTCATTTCTCTACTAATCATGAAAAGAAGAAAATATATATTTTTTTTTGAACCGGTCTAATGTATGTATGTAAACATGCACGTATTAAAATTAAATTCCATTGCAAATAAGTATTTATACGCGTTATTTTCTATGTAACTTCCCTTTCTGATCATTCGTCTTTCTCAAATTTCTTCTATAAAATAATAATAATAGATTGGCGCTTACACATATGTTAGTGTTTGGCCGAGCTTCTCCTCCGACATGTGGCGTGCGCCTTGATGTTGTCACACAAAGCGGAGGGACCTACAGTTTTACGCCGACTCCGAACGGCGATTGTATTTTTTATGAGAAGCTGTTTTTTCATGGCCTAAATACACTCGGAGGTTTGCCATTGCCTGCCGAGGGACGACCGCTGTTAAGAAAAAACCTTTTTCTATATTTTTTGGGATGTTGCTTTGACCAGGGCTTGAACCCTTCTATAAAATACATACAATTATTTTGCACATTCAACACTTCGCAAGTACATTGGTTTTCATCGCCGGCATGCTATTAAATTACATACATATGAATGTACATAGTAAGAAGTCACTGGCATACACTGCCTGAGCACGCACATTACTCACTCCACACTTTTGGTTTTGCCAAGGCAATGAATGCTAGAATTGAGTAACAGGGCGATTCTGGCAACTGTCATTTAACTTACCACAGTCTTTCGAAAGACAATTGTCAATTCTGGTAACAATCTTGAAAGCTCTTAACTGTCTTTCGAGTATTTAGTAGGTACTTAAAATTTAATTTAGACTTAAAATATTTGTATTAAAAATAAAAATAAAAAAAACAATATAAAAAAGTTAATAGGATCCCAAAAATTAAATGAAATATACATATTTTTCTTTCCGAAACAATAGAATCTAAATAAAAATTAGTAGAAAACGAAATTAACAAAAGATTTACAAATTAAATTTAAAAAAAAATAAAATAAATTTCTACAAAATAAATGAAATTAAAAAAGTACGTATTTGTCAATGTTATTGTGGCT
>NW_016195119.1:0-3069 GCF_001687245.7 Rhagoletis zephyria | reverse complement strand
CCAGCGGTCATTATATTGCATTCTCTTTATTCTCAGCTTTCGAAGACTTATCATATTTTTACTGTATTTTTAAATATCGCAAAGTATTTATGTGCATATATTCTTACATACAAATATGGATATGCATGTATGTATGTATGTAGATTCGTCATTTATTTCTTCTCTCTTTACTCAGTGTTTTTCCCTCTGCAATCTATATGCAATCAATGAGTCCCAAAGGTACCGCACACTTAATTACTTTTGAGTATTAGTTTTGAATGAAAGCGTTTATTTTTAATTTTTTAGCCCCTTTTCTCATTTCTTCAGGATTTTGATTGGCGGAAAATTGTATCGATAGCAAGATTATCTTGCAGCATGCATTTACAAATAGGGCTTTAATACATTTTTGTTTTGATGCTAAACTAAAGTTGACCTTAATTAAAATCAAAGGAAGAAATATGTACGTAAACACTCATATTGAGTGATAGAACTTTTTAGAAAAGTATCGATACTAGTACTCACTTAAAACACTCTAAAGAAGAATCGATGCTGGTACACATATTTGAAAAAAAGTATCGATAATACTCGTACTTCCAAGTATTTTAAGGCAAACGTGCAAATGGCAGTAAAATCAGGTTGCTTTGCTTTTGTGACTTCTAGTAGCTCCTTGAAAAAATTATTTATTAATTTTTATTATGGGTATATACATATTTAAATTCAAAACTTCAAAGCCTTTTTTCGAGTTTTTTTTTTAGTAATGACAGCATTGAATATCGAAGATCATTTTCGAATGTTCACTACAATGTTTGTTGGGTAATTTTCAAACAATTTTTAATGCATTTTAAAAAACAAAATTTTTTATATTTTTTTACTTAACTAAGTTTTTAACACGTGGATTATTTTTGGTATTCGCGATATCTATACACTGTATTACTTATTAAGCCATACAAAATTCGCCCCGCGGTAATTTGTAATTATAAAATTATCTCATACTAAACCGATAACTTTTCGATGTCCAACCTAGTTTTATCGATTATTTATGCGAAGGAGAGGAGAAATGTAAAATGTAAAATTAAACAAAAATGGACGCTAGTGCGAAAAAGAGGTTTGTAAAGGTATTTTTACTTAAATATTAAGCTTAAATATATGTAAACTGTTTAATATGTATAACAGAAAAAGCGATTACCGGGGCACAGAGAAGAAACTTAACTTTTTCTGAGTTGTAAAAAAAATAACAACCACAACAAATTTGACGGCTAATAATCGGAGATTTGCCTGTGTAAATAGCTTGATTAACAAACGAGCTTTGATTGAGATTATATTTATATGTAAACGTACTTTTATGCTTTGCCGTACGCATTTGTCTGCACAACGAATTTCATGAGTACCCGGTACTCACGTCGTTTTTTTATTAATTTACAAAGTTCTACCTATTTTTTTTTTAAGTCGTGGTAAGTTTTGCGGTACCATAAGTGTATGTTAAAATAATTAGATACGTAGCGAAAAAATAATAATTTTTGAGTATACACATTTTTAATTAATTATTTTTAGCAAAATTATGTTCCGAAAGAAGTGTTTAAATACTGTGGTTATAAAAAGATGACTTACCCCAATGAATTTGATTTTAAATTGCTTTATATTTTGCAGGGCAATTTGAAGTTTCGTGGTGGTCATTTTAGTTTTCATACTAATTTTTTAAATATATATATATTTCTTTATATAACACTAAGCATATTATTAAACAAAAGACCATCGATGGCAATCAAAGCAAATAGCAATTTTCTAACACATTCTTCAGTGCCGATTGCGTGGAAGGTTTTTTTTTAACATTTCACACATACAAAATTACACAAAAGACACTGCCTGCAACTACATTTTAGTCTACAAATGCAATTACTCCTTTTTATCACACAGGCTTTCTTTATTACAACAAATAATAATTGAAGTTTTTTGCACAGACATGCATATTTATTATACGCAAATTTTATTTATCCAAAAATTTTTTCTTTCACGATTGGGTCATTCATTGTTTATCACTTTTTTTAAATAGATAGATCTTACCAATTTTATATTAATAGCTTAAATTGACATTCACCTTTTTATTTATTCCCAAATTTTTGTTTCGCATTTATACATTAGCAGCCAAAAGACGCATGCAACTTATTAATTTCCAATATGAAATTTAACCTCCAAAAACACATAAAATCACTACCAGATTATTTATTTTGCTTACTTTAAAAAGAGAATCATTATTTTATTGCATTGGTATCCATCAAAATTTGCGCAAACTTTTACTTTATAATAAAGTTTCTTTTTTATTACACACCATACTGCGCTGGCCGCGAACGCGATATATTTTGTGCTCGTGAAAAAAATAATAAAAAGCACTGCCGGAACTAATATTTTTCGATATTTAATTAAAGCACTCAATCTAGAATTGATTTCGGAAAGAAAGTTATCATTACCAACACTATTTTAATTTAACTTCACACTTTTTTGCAAACTGGACGTACACTCGTTTCACTCGCTAAAAAAGCAATTAAATATTTCTGCCGGGATGATCTTTTTTTGTTGTTATCATTAGAAAACGCGCAATTAAATTGCATTATTAACCAAAAATTGTGTTTACATTGGTTTTTATTTAAAAATTAAGTATTTGATTAACTTTTAGCCGTACCGACTTTCACTGCACTTCACATTTTTTACATGCAAAATAAAGACATTTATACAACTGCCCGGTTTGCTTTTCAACTTATTTTGTTAACAAAGCATCAATTACTGCACCTCTTATTACTGAAATCATTTGTTATCTTTATATTTATTGATAAAAATCACTTTTCCCGCGTTTAGTAAATGCTAATAAGCAGCTAATTTTTGACGCCTGTAAAGGCGGAAACTAAAGTTAAGCAGCTGTTGCGGTGACGGAAGTGTAGCCATATACGGGGTGACACATGTGTTTGAAAATAAAAATTAAGNTTAAATAATTATTGGAAATTTACTAATTTACTCAGACATTATTTAAATAAAATTAAGTCACTTTAGGCATTTCGTTACTATACTTCGCAAGGAAAAACTGGCTTTAAAAAAAAA
>NW_016195118.1:0-3069 GCF_001687245.7 Rhagoletis zephyria | reverse complement strand
ACCAAAGTTATAATACCATTTCATGCTCATGAAAGGTATAAAAATTGAACGTCGTACGCTAAATTAAATAAATAAACAAATAAACATAAAAGTCACTTCCACATGAGGCGTTAGGTATTTAGTTACTTACTTAGTTAAAAAGCGCATTCAAATATGCAATTTTGCATGCCTATATGTGTATTTATGTATGTATATACACATACACAAGCATGCACTCATGTACGTACATACATAACTATGTACATACATTAGACCGTAGCAGAAAAAATGTTCGCAGTTTAAAAAAAAAACCCCTTTTTGGCCGAACGTAGTGGCAATTTTTCTTCATATCTCAAAGTATAATACATCGGTGTTCTTGTTTTGAGCAGAAAATTTTTTGTTCTAAAGTTCATTGACCTCAGTACCCTGTTCTAGTACTTACACACCAGATCTAAGTTCCTACCTCCTTAAAGTATCACCATAATGTAAGTTAACTAAAGCTCGCAAAAAATCATTCAGCTTTTGCTAAGGAAGTTTTTATCTTCGAAGGCAATTTCGAAGTATTTTTGTTACCGAACGTAGGGGACGCCTTTTACATTTGTCGTCATATCTTCTTGTCTCGAGGAGAAAATATTTTTGTTCGAAAGTTTCATTTACCTCAAGTGCTTAGTTACTACTTACTTACCCACTATATCTCAGTTCTTACCACCCTAACGAACCAACCGAGTGTTAGTAAACTTAAGCTATCCAAAAATCTTTAAACTTTTGCTAAGGAGTATGTTGAGTATTTCCATATAACTATAAAGAGATGTATTCCGAAGGTAGGTGTCACTTAAAAGTTTAAAAAGCGGACCCTGGGATTCGCCAAAAAATAAAATTTGTTTTCGAAATTGCGTTGGAAAAAATACTTTAGACAGGGGGTGCACGGCGAAACTTTCTTTTTGTAAGGTGGTACGGTCTAATGCAAATGCACAAACATATGCACATATGTATGTATGTATATTTGTGCAAATGTCATTTAATTGTGAATTTGTTTGCATACATATATTCATGTATGTGCAACAATTGATTAGTTAACAACAATTCGTTTAAAGTCAACTAACAAGTGCATTCACTTGTCAGTCAATAAAAAATGTGTGGAGCTTTTCTTGTTGTTGTAGTTGTCGTTGTTGGTTTTGTTAAGTGTTTTAATTGAGTAGAAGAATAAATTCTTTATTAAAATTGGGACATAAAGCTTGTTTCCCAGGAAAACAGTATAAATACTGTTACATTTGTGGTGTACATGCATACATACATTAATACATATGTATGTATGTATGTATGTTAATTTCGCTAGCTTAGATTGAAAACTCGCCAGGTCCACTTTTTATGAAAACTCATATTTTGATATAGGATGCAAGAGAAATTAAATTTGCATGGTTTGGAAAAGGGTTGACGTACTTGTTTTATATTTTTCTCGTTTATATTCAATGAAAGGCAAATTTACTTAGTCCAAAAGAGACACCGAAGTGAGAAACGGCATAAATATGCAATACGAAATCTTTAAACAAAGATCGAATCCTTCGGATTCGTATGGAGTTACGCTAAACGTTGTATTTAAATTTCTCCTTTAAAATTTGTATAAATGGACTTAGCAACTTTTCACACTAAGCTAGCGATATGTATCTCAGCCATATGAAACACACATAGGGTTCTAATTAGATCATCGTCTTTTTCTATTGAACAAAATTTTAATTCTGGAAGTGCAGTCAAGTAGATTAAATCAATTACAACTGCCCCCCAGTTGGACCGTGCAGAACGTGGTTCTGAAAATAATGCTTTTTTAGTTACTAATTTCTTCATGGGAAACTTGAAGTATCCACATTCAATTTCTGTATGAAAAGTTAGTAAATATCTGCGTGGAAAAGTAATCGCATTCTTTTCTCACCATAATGGAAGCAAACAAAAAACTGATTGCTATTTGCTCAATAAACATACCTCAAGGTCAAAATTAACCCCACGTCTACATTTTCTACTAAATGTGTCTTAACATCAGTCAAATTTCTGTTTTAACTTTGTCTCATTTTTTCATTGAACAACTTGCTGTCTTAACATATCACTCTCGAAATGGCATCAAGCCAATCATATCGATCTGTACCAAAAGTAGATGGCGCGGTAAAATGAAAACTGAGTTGTCAAACTACAAAATGACAGCTGATGTTAAGACAGCGATCGTAAGAAATTCGGCAAGACAGATATGGTTCAACAGTAGAAATTTGCGGTCTCCACCTGACATTTCTGTCTTACCACAGCTTTTTTAACAGAATCTGTAGAAGGTGGAGACGTGGGGTAAACATACTGAGCAGGGTCGCATGAAAAAATTCATTCAGTTGGCACTCCATTTAGCACTAATTGAGCAATTAATACTAAATCAAATAAGTTTTTTTTTTTCAATTTAAATTGGATTCCTATCCGAATTAGGGCCAGTTTCTCAATGTCTGGTTAACACTAACTACAGGTTAAAGATCGTTATCGGCGTACTCGCCTCCCTGTCATATGTTATGGAGTCGATCACGTCAATAACAATGTTTGATCCGCGGTTAGGGTTAACCGAACATTGAGAAACTGGCCTTTAGTGTGGTGACTGCAGCATTACCGACGACAAGGACATGCTAGTTTTGCATACGCCCTGTATTCTACGCTCTAAGACTTTAGGTCAACGAAAATTCTCTACATCCGAAATAATATTGGGAATCTTTGGGGACTTAATCCGGATCAAATGCAGTTAATTCTCGACGTAATTCCGAATTAATGAGTTGATTCGGATCATCGCTGCCGTATGTCTATGCCATAAGAGTAGAGCGAAAAATATTAAGGGATGCTTGTACTCTTATTTATTTAAACAATCATGTGTAATACTACATTCCCACTGCCCTTAAATATTTCTTTCATTATTTCGATTTCAATCAGATTTTACCGAAATCCCATCAAAATACTCATGCAAATTTGGAAAAAAATTATGGGTCATGGCCTAAAGGTATCTTGAAATCAAGTACAAACCACACATTCATACCTACACGTTCTAAACTAATGTCAACAAAATCGCAAGAA
>NW_016195117.1:0-3069 GCF_001687245.7 Rhagoletis zephyria | reverse complement strand
AACGCTTTTTCGGCAATTAGGGTGATGTGCAGCTATTTAATGTGGTCAAAATTATTTAAGCACCGGGGAGATTTATGCACATGAAATTGGAGATACGGCTGATAGATTTACTTTAAATAAATTGTGAATCTGCGAAAATATCTTTTCAGCAGATGAATATGTTGTTTAACTTTTTTTCCCGAAAATTTACATACAGGCTCCAAATTATGCGAGTAACATTCAAATATCGTCGCTTGGATGGAAAATTGCCGGAAGCGTCATTTTGACAATTTGTAGTTAGTTATAGATGCAGTTATATATTTTAAAGTAAGATGTTTCGATTTTTTGTTAACTGGTTTTTGGATATCTTCTTTAGTTTCCGAGTAATTGACTAAAATGTTTTCGGCTATTTGGTACAAATTGCGTTAGTAATGCTGTCGTACTAAACTAATCAATTGGGGTGTTCACAGTTCGCTCCAAATAGTGTCTCAAAATGTAGACGTCTACATTTTAAGACGTTTTCTAACCGTAAAATCTGTGGTGTTGTTGTTTCCCATACAAAATTGGAAAACGACGCCGTCTACATTTTGTCACACACAGCTTGCAACACTAGTCCTTTATGGGGACCAAATTTGGTGAAAAAAAACAAAGTTTGTTTACTGGATATACTGAAGAATAAATTATTCATACCATATTAAAATATAAGATGAATACCTTTGAGGAGCTAAGTGATNAGAATAAATTTTTCATACCATATTAAAATATAAGATGAATACCTTTGAGGAGCTAAGTGATGTCGAATTGAGGCAGAAATTATTAGTCCTTGGATATCCTAAAATACCTATCACAGAGACTACGCGTGGTATACTCATAAATAAATTACGAAAAAACTTCAAATCCAACTCTATGCTGTCACACCGTAGGAATCCTGGTCAGATGTCTAAACATGATTTGCCAATGACTCGGCGCATATATAATATTAAGTCCACAGTTAAGGAAGAAATGCAGACCGCTAACTGCACTGAACATAAATATAATCGCACTCTTAAAGAGTACTTGCCTTTTACTGTGAGTGGCCTGCAACATACTGATCATTTATATTCACCTACGACGGATTTTATTCTAAGTTCGCCAGAAACGAATGTTTCCAATACCTCCTGCAAAGAATCTCATTTAGGAGTTGTAAGCAGATTATTGAGTTTCCGGGAAAAAACGTTTCGAAAACCAAAAGCATGTGAACATAATTTCCAAACACTTCTGTCGTTACCAAAAGAAACTAACAAATATCTCAGCAAATCAAAGAGGACGATGTGTGATTTTTTATCGTATATAAGCACTCAATCCCTGCTAAATCAAAGCTTTAAACCTTGCGTGCTAGTTGGAACGTTCATAGTATTTTTTATTTGCTTGGGATTAATTTACATATTTCAAAGTCCAAAGCATTTGCAAACTTACAATTTCGTAAGTCAAATACCGGTATGCGATGGTACCTTCACAACAGATGATTGTTTGTCTCCAGTCGACGCGGATATTGCAATTAATTTAATAGCGGAAATTGAGAAAACCCTTAAAATTCGTTCTAAAAAGTATGAATGTAACAATAAAAAAACTTCAATTAGCGAAGCAGAGCTCATAAATTATATGGAAACAATGGGCCATAATTACAATGTGCACACTTGGAGGAAACATTTGATACATGCGAGATTTCTTATAAAGCAAAACCCTCAGTGGAATATAGCAACAACAGATGGGGAAAACTACAAATTTTTAATAGTAAATCCTGTATTTTGCTTTTTGGTCACAAAGCTTCAAAGTTTCTTTGTGATTATTGGTATAGGAGCTATAATTGCTCTACTGTCTGGAATAAGCTATACAATATATCGTTACATCAGGGCTTGGCGAGTGAATCGTTCTAATATTATTGAACAGTTCACTACAGACATTGTAAACGAACTCATTTATAGAGCTTCTCTTAGCGAAACTCCAGAAGAACGTGAAGTGATTATAATTCATTTGCGTGATAAACTGATTCCTTTTAAGAAACGAAGCACTCATTTAAAATTTTGGAAAGAAGCATTACAAATTTTAGATGCAACAGATAGCCGAATACAATTTGGTGTAAAAAATGTGGATGGAGAAGATTATCGAACAATGAAATGGATAGGTAATGCAAATGGTAATACTCGAGCAAATGGGCTTCTTAAGAAATGGCAAAGTCCAGCATTCGATTGCGCAAATAAAATTGATAACCCACCTACTTCATGTTTAAAAATTCGGCATATGTTTGACTCCTCAGAAGTCAACATTCCGAATTTGAAACAAATAATAGAAGCAGCTCTAATAGAGAAAGTGGGAACTCGTTGTTGTATTCAAGATATCCAGATTGATAAACAAAGTTGCTGTGTTTATGTTCGATGTGGTAGTGAGATTGATGCTGGTATAATACATAATGAGATTAATGGCTGGTGGTTCGACAAACGTTTAATATCGATTAAATTCTTACGACTACAGCGGTATCTAGCACGTTTTCCGAACAGTGTGGGCTTAGATTCCTAAGTAAAACAACAGCCTGTTGACTTTTGTATTTAAATACATTTATTGTAATTATCCTTTTATTTAATTTGAATGAAAAAAACGGCAGTTAAACGAAGCAGCGAATATCGTCTGCCTTACTAAATAATATGATCCGTAAAATATTTTAATTTTCTAAATAAAATGTAATTAATTATAAATATTTTTCATAGTTCGTAGATCCTGCGCGTTTAAAGGGGGATACACGACATCAGCTTACTGGCGCCATCAAGGGATTGTAAAATCAAGCTCGAAGCATAGAACATACCAGCATGCTGGTACAATATTTATTTCTTTACAAATGAAGTCCGGAAAAGTTCGAAATGAGTTCCGAAACCTTATAAATTTTATACAATTTTGTTAAACATTAGTTTTTTAAATTTACTATTGCAATATTGTGAAATTTAATCTTACACAAACACGGTTTTGGCACATATAGTGCAAGAAATTTCCGCCAAAATAAGTTTTAGGCTGTGCGAATCGGTAAGATTTTTCTCCGTGGTGAGACGGCGTAGACAA
>NW_016195116.1:0-3069 GCF_001687245.7 Rhagoletis zephyria | reverse complement strand
ACTAAAGTTAGGTATAAGCTAACGTCACTCCCTGCAGGGTACATATACATATATATGTATTATACTTGTATGAATGTATATGCATGCAGTACAATGTATGTACCAATACTTACGAATAGAAAATTTGGCAACTAGTGTACTTACAGGATGTCCCAAAACTTACCAAGATGTGATTAGTAAAAATGTCGCACTACATGGCACAACAGCGCATTTTCATTTTTGTATAAAATGTATTTCAAAACTAATGAAAATTAGCACGGCTGATTTTTCGAGCTAAATTGCTTTGAAGCCATTTTCTTACTCGTTTAACAGTTAGAATGTTAAAATCTAATAAAACCAAACCATAATATTAGAAGGTCAATGCGTCACTGAAAATCATGAACGTGAACTGTTGGTGAAAATGTTGGACCAAAATGTTTCAATACAAAAAATTTATTTTGGCAGGGACGAAGTTTGCCGGGTCTGCTAGTTCATTTTATAAAAATATGATACGAACGATAAATAATATAATGGCGGAATTCCGGCGTGGTATAACAAATCATGCTAAATTTTAGGCATTTAAAAAATATGCAGATTGCTACAATTTTGGGACACCCTATAAATGGTAGTCGTGTAACATACACAATTCTGCTTTGCAAACGGTAGCATTCCCATAAATTTTTCGTTGTTCACAACTTGAAAAGCAATAATAAGTATTGTATAATTTTACGAGCGTTCCTAATTAGATTTCCAATCTTAGTTTCACTATAGGACAATATTGCTTAGTTAGTATTTAAAAATAATCTAATAATATGCTACGCAAGTTCTAAAAGGCTGGGAGAGCTCCAAATCAGGAACCTCGTTTAGCTCAGATAGAGCAAAGGAGCAAATTTGATATATTTGTATTTGGAATGCCTTACATAAAATATTGAGACCCGACGTAAATTACGAATAGGAAAATTGAAAGGCAATCGCTCCAAAAGGGTAGGACAGTTGACTGAATTATTTAGAATGTTAACTACAAAATTACAGGCAAGAAAGGCAAACCTACTATGCAGAGGCTTTAAGCTTAAAAGCTGACAACGCGATTCATAAGATAGTACAGGCTCACTAAAGTTCAAGGAACGTAGTGAAAATTTTATAAAAGTTCTTTGAATACGTTCTATGCGTCTAATATGCCTAACATCGTACGGTCTCCAAATGACGGCGGCGTACTTAAGTCTAGATCTTACGAAAGAGATGTACAAAATTTTCAGAGTATACGGGTCGGAAAAGGATAGACTGTTACGCCGAACAAAAGCCAGCATAGCATAAGATTTCTATAAAATATAATTGATATGCGTAACGAAACTTAGTTTCGTGTCAAAAAATACCCCCAAATCCTTAACTTCAGCAACAATATTTAGAGAGAAATCCCGAAATATGATAACTCGTGGGTAACGGAATAAACTTTCTAGTGATATTTTATTTTTATTTTCAAAACACTTGAAGGCGGTTGTCACCTGTTTAAAAACTAAATTCGATACTAATTATTTAAAAAGTTGACTGAATTATGGCAAAAAGGTTATCAGTAGAAATTATTTGAAAATACTTAATTTCTAAACTACATGTAGCAGAGTTGCCAAATGTATAAAAACTCATATTCAACTGGAATTAAGGAAAGTAGGCAGTTCAAATATATATCACATATAGGTTTCAGATGAAAGAGTTTCAAGAAGGCTGTAATTTTAAAATATTTGAAGAGGGTTGCTACCTGCTTGAAAAGTCAAATTTAATACTTCGGTGTAAAGTTATAAAAAATATTACAATATGGGTACGAATAGAAACGGTTTTGAAAAGACTTCATTTCAAAACTATATGTAGGAGAGTTGCCACGATTTTAAAAAGTCAAATTCAACTTGAATTAAGCGAATAAGGTATTTTTGATATTTGTTTACAAAATGAGTTTCTGTTGAAAGATGTCTAAGAAGATTTTAATGTTAAAGAGTGTTAAAAAAGAAAAATGCTTAAATCTAATATGTTTTTTGTTAAAATTGAAGGTGCAGTGCAGCACGCCTGGTATTTGCTAATATTTAATAAAGCTAACTTAAAATATTTCTGAAAACATTACAATGGGCCTTAAAATTAATTTTACTTCACCGATTACGTACATTAGAAAGGCACGACATTTAAGTCAAGTAAAGTTAAGTTAGTGAAATGTATGCGGTTTGCATATCTCCTTATTTTATGTTTACACACATTTCCTGCCTGTTTATTAACCTCATCAAGTCTAACTTTGTTTATTACACTCTTGTAAATCAATGCATATACAATTTTATGTGTAACGCCTATACGAATTCTACGCAAAATCCTCAACAACTTGTCAACGTTACTTCATTACTTTGCAATTTGTCAGCAAATTATGGGATGTCAAACGCAGCTAAAAAAAAACACGAAATCTTGCGACAAAGAGAAAGATTAATATGCAGGAACGTACATAGTTATGTATACATACAAAGAACATTTATAAAGTTGAAGTGAGGTTTTTGATTTTTGCGGCTTTAAGTCACTTTAATAAAATATTCTGCAAGTATATGTACATTAGAGTGGTCCAAGATTGCATGTGAAAATGTAAAGTCGCGTTTTTAATGCCGGCACCACCTAGGATTGTTCTATTCCCAAAAAAATATACCCCTTGCTTTTTATTTTGAAATAAAAAAAATATTTAGGGAGTGCTCAAAGCGATCAAAATTTTTCTTGTATTGGGAAAAATAACTTTTCGAAGAAATGGTGTAGAATTCTTGAAAATCAATATTTTTAGATCGGAAAACTCGTTTCCTATTCAAGAGATTCCCAGTAATAATACCCAATTGTTTCTTAAACCATTTTTTTATGGTAACTATATTTTATAGGACCGCCAGCACTCCCTAAATATGTTTTGATTTCAAAATAAAAAAAAATAAGGGTATGGTTTTCTCGGTATAGAACAATCTTAGTGGGTGCCAGCATTAAAATTCCGACATTATTTTTTTGGACCACTCTAATGTACATACAAGATTAGATACCTACATACCCATATTAAAAACATACTTATGACTTGGATTTTTTCGA
>NW_016195115.1:470-3069 GCF_001687245.7 Rhagoletis zephyria | reverse complement strand
ACAGCCTGCAGACCAAGACGAAGGCGCTGGACTGTTCCTTTTTTATTTAAGACTCAGTTTCAAAGTGTAATATCTCGTTGAAAGGTATTTTTAAGTGCTAAACAACCTTTTGACCTGGAGTAACTCCATAGCCCAATGATTGTAAATAACTCCAATTAGTAAGCTCGGATTTTATTTAGAAACGTAACAATAATTAAAAAAAAAAACATTTGTTCATTGATTTATTGTTATGCGACTGGAAATGTCTATTTTGGCCGGACTAGTCAAGTCTTGATATTAATGCTACACATTGTTGTCACTCATACGCCCCGGCATGCTAGTAACTTTGGCTGGGAAGGAAGTAATTAAGAGTCATAAATAAAACTTAGTAAGAAATTTCCATTTAGGCTATTTTTAGGACTCGCCAAGGACGAAAATGTTTATGCCTACAAGCTCCGCTCAATATAAGCGCTTCGACATGGAAACGTTCGCCGAAAAACGATAGATGTTAGAAAAAAAAAAATCTGCCAATTGATGCTTCGAAACCCACTAAATGAAAATCTTTAAATCGGTGGTGACTTGAACTACAAAAATAAAAAATTATTAAAAAATTATTTCAGTATCGAAAAGTCAAAATTATTCGCATTCAGGTCATATATGTGGATGCCGTGTTCGTGATCAGTGACTCTAAAAATATAATGGATAATTTTTAAAATAAGTACATATTTGACCTCTAATAGACCTCTAAACGATCACCATAAGTTATTTTAACTAAAATATCAAACCGCGTGTACCCCTAAAATGTCGGAATCCGAACACATACGACCTTGATCTAGATGCGTTAAAGCGAGATGGCCGGAATCGCGATCAGTGACCCCGAAAACTTCTAGACCAACTGAGCTCACAGATTTTGCAGCTCGATTTCTCTTTGTAGCCCTGTGTTATTAGACTTCTTATTCTAAGTGGTGGGTCTTCAGAGGCTGAATTTTTGCCCGTTTTAAAGAAATGTTTCAAGTTACGCTTTTTTAATAAGCAAAGTTGCCGAATCTTGGGTAAAGTAGGCTCTGAGAGTCATTGCGCCCGCAAAAACTGACTGCTTGCAAGGGGTCGTACTTCTTTAAGAAAGACGAAAGAGCCGCCATAACCGCCAGCTCTCAGCGCCGTGCAGCCAGGATAAATGACTTTTACTGACCTCAAATTGAATATTTTAATCTGTGCGAAAAGTGGTTTCAAAAGGAGGAGAGCACATACAACTCAACGCGATCATTTTTATGCGAAAACTTGGAATTGTGTGAAAAGGCAATGAAAATTATCCGCAGAAAATTAGGTCCTAAATCCGGTACCCAAAAAGTTAATTGAATAATTTCTTTTCCGCGTAGTAAAATCCAAATTTCATTATAAAAAAAATAAAAATAAAAAAGGCATCGAAGCTCGTTTCTATTATGCCTACACACTCGTACTTACAAAAGTACTTATTTCGCTAAACTCACCTGACATATCTTCACTGTGTTCATCGTCGTGCATATCATCATCTCGATCGGCATTGCTACTACTTGAACCCCAACCGCGTCCACCATAATGTCCCGAAGGTCCAATTCGCCCAGTAAATTTATTGGGATCCAAAATATTCTCAACTGAAAAAGCTAGCCGCTTTGTGGCTTCTTTTTCCGTTGAAGCATTGGTCGTTGAGGAAGTTGTTGAGGCGGATGTCGGCACCGATCGTGTCAGATCAACAGGGCAAGCCTGTTAAATAGAAAATTTAACTAATAAAAATGTATTTTAACCAATATGTATGTATTTACATGAGCACAAAATTTAAAAAAAATATATTTTAAATCGAGCAACTATAGCTTTCCTAACAGTAGGTCATATTACGGATATATTTTATTTCAAAAATTTTTGAAAAATTCAGCACAATGTAAAAAAAAATGTGCTTCAGAGATATAATTAACTTCAAAAATTATTTAAAAAATTTAGGTCAATGTAGAATAACAATATGGGTACCAAATGAAAAAGAAAATTCTGTTTAGATTTTCAATGACGAATTAGAAAATGTAATTTTAATTAATTTTACTTTTAAGCTTATAAAGTTAGGAGAACGAAATTCGAGGATAACATATAATTCTTTCCAAAATAAATATTATACTATTTTAAGGTTATTCAAAGAACACATTTTAATCTACTATAATTCTACAGAATTTTTCTTCAATTCGATACACATAACATTCTACATTGCACTAAATTCTTCATGTACTATTTTGAAGTAATCATATTTTTTAAATTTCAAAGTTCTTTAAAAAAATCTGGCATCAAAAGAAAAATCTTAAACCGCAGTTTTACTATATTTGGCCCATGGTTTCGCGAATATATTGATTTTATTTAGTGTAAAAGTTACTATCGCACGATTTTATAGTCTAATATTTTCAAATCGATATATTTTATTTTATACAAAACAAGTAAAAAAGTCTAAGTTCGGGCGGAGCCGAACATTAAATACCCGGCGCAAGTATTAAATATATGTTTTTTCACCTTTCCGAAACCTTCCGCTAGATGGTAAGCCGGGGTGTATCAATTTTGAGTAAATTAGCGTCCTTCAATTTCGAAATATTGAAGTTTCAAG
>NW_016195115.1:283-427 GCF_001687245.7 Rhagoletis zephyria | reverse complement strand
AAATTTTCGGCGATTTTGTATGCTGTACCAAGGCCAACAACTGTGCCAAGTTGGGAAGAAATTGGTGCAGCGGTTACCAAGATATACACATGTAACCATAAGTGGGCGTGGCTACGCCCATTTTCCAAAAATTTATAATATTCT
>NW_016195115.1:0-252 GCF_001687245.7 Rhagoletis zephyria | reverse complement strand
ACACATGTAACCATAAGTGGGCGTGGCTACGCCCATTTTCCAAAAATTTATAATATTCTTATTGTTCGTCTAAAAATTGTTGTAAATATCAGTTTTGTGTGAATAATCTTCAGTAGTTACTAAAATATCGCAGTTTTCGTATTTCCGAAAATTATCGTTATATGCGATGTGGGCGTGGTTATTGTCAGATTTTAAAATTTTTTGGCCATTTAGTATGCTGTGCGAAGGCCAACAACTGTGCCAAGTTTGGAA
>NW_016195114.1:0-3069 GCF_001687245.7 Rhagoletis zephyria | reverse complement strand
ATGTCAGCCTACAGATCCGACCGAGAACCACTATTGCCAACAAGTGCTATTTTGGACTTGGTGGTCAATTGGGAAGTAAATTTCTCGCTTGTCGTACTAAAACCTCAGAAGGAGTTACTCATCTTGCCCGTAGGCAAAAGCTTCAACCCTGAAAGTATTCAACACGGAAGCAGGTGGTGACAGCAGAGAAAGGAGAAGGCCGCCTATACGTAAAGCTTTTTATAATTATTTTTTAAGTTAACTCGAGTTTGGTGAAGTTATAAAAATAATACTAATTCCCTCAAAAAAAATCCTGGACATGAAAAATATAAGCTTTAGATACAGTGGCGAATACACAAATAAGGAAGAGGCATTTTATCATTCTTTGGCCATTCCCCTTTCCATTATTCAATATTGCGCATTTTCTCCATACGAAAATACTGTCGAACATACTTTGTATGGAAGAAAATACGCGAACAACAAATTGTCAAAAATCAACGGTAAACCCAAGCTACTTCGAACTTGTACTTTATTATACTAAAATTTAATGATTCCAATATTTCTAAAATTCTGAAATTCTGATTAAAAAGTTTAAAATATTGACCAGCATTTGCGGAGATTCGGCCAATATTTGTAAATGTTCTACAACAGTTGAAATTTTGATTTGCAGGATCTTTTTTTAGATACTAATCTATATTTTCATAAAACATAAATTTTTTTAAAGAAAGGAAAGTTGCCAGTTTTGCGATACATTTTCAAGTATTTTCTCTTTGTTTTGTTTTAAAAAAAACTGTATGTTATGGCGTTTTATTATAAAAAGAAAATCGTATATTCGGTTTCGATGCATTAGAAATGTCCCGATTGTTGCGCATAGAAATCTGGTCACCATATGTATACGATGAAAAGATCAGATAAAGAAGAAATCGATTTCACTTGGCATTTCCAATTGACGCAAGTTGGCTCAGAAGAGAATCGGCCGGCGTGCATTATTGATCTCGGCAAAAACCGCTATAAAGAAGAGTTTAAAGTTAAGGCTATTCAGCGCTTGTTTTGAAGAAGTTGAGTGGTAAATCACATTTAAAAAAATTTCGAATTTTGGTATAGATACTGTTTCTCAGATTTGCCCAAATGTTTCGATTGATTTCTAAATAAAGTTACTCATACGACTAGGACGCTCGTTACTCTTCTTTCTATAATAGTGGACAAATCTTTTTTTTACCCAGTATTAGGAAAAGTCGTTTGAGTTAATGGAAACACTTATTTTCAAGATTACGGCTATGCCACAACCTCCCGAGCCTTGAAAATCAAGCATTGCATTCAAAAACGTTCAGAATTTTCAAAATTTGGCTGTACTAATAATGCTCATCTCCAGTTTATTTTCCACATTTGTTTTTTTATTACATTTATAGAGTTAGATAAAAGAAAGCACAAATATATTTATGCATAAATATCCAAAGTTTATATGTATTTCTGTGTTTCTCAATACCGCAGTGATTATTTCAGCGCAGTAAAACGCATCTACAAGTAGCTGTGTGCTTTTTCTTTTTCCCTTTATTGACAAACATATGTACATATTTGTAAATGTACCTATGCATGGCTACATTTATGTGGGTCCTCTTGAATCTTTATGAGTGTGCCCATTATGGTTTCAAAGACAACATCATTTAAGGCTCGTTACCAGAAATGCGACATTACAGTTGGTCACGCTTTTCACATGAGCCAACAAAACCCATACATGCAAACATACTCACACAGGGACACTCATATAGTACAAAAGGTGCACATACATACATACATTTACATGAATTTAGGTAGTCATAATCATACCGTGCAGATTGCCAAGCAGTGACAGCTTTACGAAAGGACTAATTCCCTATTTACTACGACGGTTCGTGTCTGATATCAAACTTCTGCGAAATGATTGCAGAAGAAGGGAGTAAACGGGTGTTCGTTCTAAACCACGTTATGGATATTTTAATTTATTAGAGTGAGAAAGTTATACTATAGTAATAGTTTAGTTCAAATGAAATTGATGCGGCCACGAGGGAGCCGCAACTTCGACTATCTAAAGACAGCAGGGGCGGCCTAGGCCTTTGTGGAATCAAATTCAATGAGGTTGCTGAAGAGTTGGCACCAGAGAGACAGCTAATGGCCNTCCGAGTGCGATTTCACATGCTCTGACTTGAAGTCGATTTGATTTCCGAACATATCTCTGCTACTTTACGGCTTTGGGCAGATTGATATTGATACATTTTAAAGCTCCAATGATCGAGCCCTCTCTAACAAAGAATTCGCTTGCCAAGGCCATTTTGGGATTCATTAGGTCGGCCAAAGGTTTCGTTCAAGCCGCAGTGTCTCTTGTTCTGTTATATCCGAGGTGGCCTGCTGTTCCAATCGATTCTAGGGCTTCAAAAGGGATGCACCCCGCGTACCTTTTCCAATCAAAAAGCGACTAGTCCAGAACAATTGTGAAGATAGTCCAATTCACTGTGTGTATTTGCAGTAACTGCAGATGCTCTCCTACCTCTGCCTATTGAAATGCATATGTCAGATTCACGTAAGGTACTCATTCACACGCCGGCAAAGTAAGAAGAGAACATAAATTTAAATGTCAGAAAAAAAGAAACAAAAAAAAAATATGCTGAAATGTGCAGAAAAGTGTCAGACAAGCAAACAAACAAACAAACAAAAAAATCAAATGTATGAATGTGCAGCGTCTGTGCGCTGAAAGCAATGAGTGACGTGTTGCAAATGTTTTACACACTTTTTTTCTTTTAGTTTGTTTCTACTCTTTGTTTCAATGGTTGGATGGCTCGATGGCCGGCGAATTGAAGGATGTACGAGTAGAGTTTGCTGTTTTTTGTTTTTGTTATTTGGGATGGGTGGCTTTCATGCTGGCTGTAATTAGTGCACAACAACACATCCCCAGTGAGGTGTCAGTAGAGTTGAAATTTGCGCATAAAGAAAACATGCATGTGAATACAGGTACATATATACATACATAGGTGCAATGAAAGCAAAAAAGTTGCTTGCTGCAAATGATAGTTGCACAGTACCTACATACATACATATGTTTGGGGCTATGTTCAC
>NW_016195113.1:0-3069 GCF_001687245.7 Rhagoletis zephyria | reverse complement strand
TGTTGTTTTAAAAGGTTAGTGTGAGAAAGTATGCTAATTTGTTAAAAATGTATATATATAGTATTTACATACATATATGTAGATATGAAATAGTTATGTTTTTCTAAATGGAATACTTACTCACTTTTGAGTTTTTGGTGAAGCTGTGCTTTTGTGAATATTCGCAAATATATATCCAAGAAAACTTCTTCGAAAAATCTGGTGGTATGTTGTTGGAAAATATTTACTTATAGGAATGTGTCTACATATATCCATACATATGTATGTATGCACGCATAACTACACAGTACGGTAAAAAAAGCAAAGTTTTCAAGGCAGAGAAAAGACCAACATCATACATATGCATGATAACGAAAATAATTATTTTAGTAAATAAAAGGTAGTACGGATTTTGCTTAAAAACATAAAATATGTATAAAGAAACTAAGTGTAGATATTCAACTGTTTTTTTTTTTACTTGTCTTATTCGCTGCTAACCAACCAACAATCCCCTCAAAGTTCGACGCATTTAATAGTGCAACGTGGCCGGTTTATTGAACTATGCATCCGTGCTTATTTATGGACTCTCAATTCCTGGCATGTCTTCGAGTACAACGTGTGTCTTCTTTTATGTATGTATGCGTATCTTTTTTTTTACTTAAGTATGTACACAAGTGAACATTGTGCATATATTTATATTTAAACACGTGCGTCAAGTGGTCGGTCCGTATACGTACCTACTCGAATTTGCGCGTGTACAACATGTAAAAATACACAGGAATACCCAGTCGAGAGTTTTTCGAAATGTATGTAGATGCATACATACATACTTATCGCAGTGCTCCTTTTCCAGTCACAAGTATGTACATAGTTGCCAAAATCCGTCTTCACTATTTCGCAATACCAACCGCTACACCATGCTTATAATAACGTTCATAAAAAACTGTCACTCAGCCCATTGTTTTCGAAAATAGGAAGTTTTTAAAAACATTCCGTTACCTTTCATGATTTTTTAAAAATTTGGAATTTTTTTTATTATTTTAACAGTTGGCAGTTCCATTCAACTCCATTCCATTCAAAAAACTGCACAGACATTTCCAGCACCTTTGGTTTAATATCAATATCGTAACAAACACGAAATGTTTTAAAATTTGGAAAAGTGGTAACTCTCTTATACAAAAGTTTGAAAAAATGGGTCTTTCCTTTTTTACCTACATATATTGCAATACATATTTTAAACAACTTCTTAATTAAATTTGACATTTGTAACTTATTTAACATTAGGAAGTCCCAGAAATTAAATGGTATGTATTTTTTTTTTAGATATTCGATAACCTCTACATACAGGCTGAAAGAAAGCCTAATAGCATATGCTTCGTATCCACCATTTTGTGTTGGATGAATTTTTGCCAGAACTTTTCTTTTGTCATATAATGAAGTTCTGACAAAGGAAAATAAACCTGACGTCACAATATTATGAGAATGAGAGTTTAAAGAATACTAATTTTGAGGAAGAAGAGGAAGAATAGGACAAGTGGTGCGATATAGTGATGTAAAACTAGGTAGAATTGTTATTTCTCTTCAGCTTCTTAAATTTGAACGTACTTTCGGTACAATCACATTATTTAAGGTACATTTGGAACGTCGTCAAATAACTTACCGGGAAATTTTCACTTATTTTCAAATGCATTTCAAGGTGTTTTATAGTGTAGGAATTCCAATAGCCACCCTCCGTTGTAAAGGGGAGTAAACATTGGTTAAAACATTTCCATCTCTTTGCGAATTCATATATTTCCTTCAGTGAGACGATGCCTAAACTGTCCAGGCTTTCGAAGTAATAGTTTTCCAGAAATCTGAAGAGTTTTATTCGTGATTCGAGACATTTTCACAGGAACAACGTAAGGGTTTCTACCTCATTCTCATCCTTACAGCTCCCACAGAAATCGTCATCCGTCGCTCCGAATTCGGCAGCTATGTGTCCAATAGCCAGTGTCCCATTAACATTTCCGTAAGAACCCAGCAAATGTCCATAATAGTCCACCGACAGTCAGTAGTATAGTTAGTATGCATATACATTAGGGTGGTCCAAAAACAGTAAAGTCGGAATTGTAATGCTCTCACCCCCTAGAATTGTTCTATATCGAAAAAAGTATAAACCTAGTTTTTAAATTTGAAATCAAAAGATGGGCTTATATGCACATATGTACATTAGGGTGGCCCAAAAATGCATGTGAAAAAGTCGGAATTTTTATGCTCTCACCCCCTAGGATTGTTCTATACTGAAAAAATATACCCTTATTTTTTATTTTGAAATCAAAAAATATTTAGAGGTTCCTCAAAGCGCTCAAAGTTTTCCATGTATTTTTATATGGGAAAAATAAATGTTTTCGTAGAGATGGTATAGAATTCTTGAAAGTCTGGTTATCTTCAGGAGACTTTCAATAATAACACCCAATTGTTTATATAATTAATGGTTAAATAAACAATTGGGTATTATTATTGGGAATCTCCTGCAGATAAGTAGAGTTTTATGGTAGAAAAATATTGATTTTTTACTATTCTATACCATTTCGACGAAAAGTTGTTAATTCCCCATATAAAATACATGGAAAACTTTGAGCGCTTTGAGCGACCTCTAAATATTTTTATGCCCGAGCGCACTTGTGCACAAGGGTATATTAATTTTGTTCACATAACGGTTGTTTATAACAGCCAAAACGAACCGAGATAGATGTAGACAAATGTATACATAAATGATCAGAATGAAAAGAGAAATCGATTAAGCCATGTCTGTCTGTCCGTCCGTCTGTCCGTCTGTCCGTCTGTCCGTGTACACGATAACTCGAGCAAACATTGAGATATCTCAACGAAATTTTGTATGTAGGTTTCCATTTATCCAAGGTAGGTTGGTATTNCCACGCCCACTTCCCATATAACGGTAATTTTCAGAAATACGAAAACTGCGATATTTTAGTAACTACTGGAGATTATTCACTCAAAATTGATATTTACAATAAGTTTTAGCCGAAAAATAATAGTTATACATGTGTATAACTTGGTAACCGCTGCACCAATTTCTTCCAAACTTGG
>NW_016195112.1:224-3077 GCF_001687245.7 Rhagoletis zephyria | reverse complement strand
TAATACTTGCACTGCTTCAATCACTTATAGTGAGCTTTTAACCTCAACACGGAGAAAATCTCTTCAGTAATTGAATTTATTACAGACCCGCATGTACAGAGTGTCTTTCCAGGAATTAACTATTCCTCTAGTCAAGTTGACAGACACATTTGTACATACATATGTATACATATTTACTACATAACTACATAAAATATTTATTTTCATACAATCGCTCCGACGTGCTTTGCACATTTTTACCACAACTATAAAAGTAACGATAACAAAAATAGATATTTTACAACACTCTTTCAAACAACACAATACGATTTTATAGCGCTGCATTCATCAGTTGAATGAAGGGAAGTGCAAAATCGTGATCTTGCACATGGCACAAACTTATTGGATTCAGCTCGTTCACTTGTGATAAGGCAATAAATTTTTATTTTATATACGTGTCTGCAAAGCACGTGACTTGTGATTTGCGCAAACGGGATAGAAAAGTCATTTCATTCCTGGCATAAACGCTTGCAAGCTGTTACGGCAGCGAGCTTGGAAAAACATGTGACAAATTCAGAAACGCAACAAGTAGTTATAGGCATTTGCTCAGGCTTTTACTCCAGCTTTTACTTAAAGTTGCATGCTACAGTTTTTTTCATGCTCTCCTGCAAAAGAAACGCTCTAGACTTAATGAAATTTTGAAATCAAATTCAATGGGGAATTTTGTGGGCATTTTCACATTTACCGACGCCGACAACGACACGATACAGAACATGTCTATGAAGTTGACATACGGAATGCCGCGAAAATACAAAAAAAGCTGTTATAAGTAGTTTTTAAATAGTTTCAGAGTTTTTGAAAATAAACAAAAGTTTTGCAAAATTACTCCGTTTGTTTATATAAAAGAATCAAAATTCTACGAGCAACACATGCAAAAGATTTTTCTATTCATGTGCGAACTATACTTACACCGTGCATTATTTACTTATTTGTATTACACAATTCTTTTATTTATGGAATTTCTTAAATGTAAAATATACATATATAGGTAGTAATCAAAATCTGAAATCAAACTTATTTTAATAAACATATTTTTTGTGTAATTTTGCAGATCCTTTTTTTTACTCTAGAGCTAGTCGGTAACGCTTTTATTTTTATTTATTTTTTTAATGTTAAACTTTTCATATTTAAAAAAAAATCAGAAGATTTATTTAATTTTGAGAAACTTTGTTCCTTTTCAAGAACTATAGAACTATGGGAAAGCTACTCATAATAGTTTTAATTTGTCTTTATTAACACCAAACTATTAAATTTTTTTTTGAAAAAAAAACTTTTTTCGGTAATTTGACAAAATTTGTTTCCTTTTAAGGAGCCTTACTACTATTGAAAATTACTGAGAAGAGATATAATTTTTATTTGTTTTTTTAACAATTTAGTTGTTCAACTTTTGTGAAAAAAACTTTTTTTCGGTGTAATTTGGCAGAACTATTTTTTTCTTTTCAGGAAATGAAGAACCATCATCAAGGCTGAGAACAGCCTTTTACCTTCCTTTTATTAGCTCGGGATGTAACTATGTAATATTGATGCGTCTAAAAGATGCAGCGATTTCTATTCTCAAGCTACATACCTGATGACAGTACGAATGGCAATTATAATAGGGAGGATTTAGTTTTTTAAACTATAATTTTATTATTGTATGTCAAATTTATAGAGATGCGGAGCACTGATACCGTCACGACATTCGGAGAATATTTTGACATTTGTGACGCACAGTGGGACTTCGCCATAAAAGCCGCGACCAAAAGTAGTAATGGTGCTACAAAGTCGCTGAAATTTCGTAAATATATATGGGTCTATTCTGCATTTATGAATGAAGAAATGTGGAAAACGATAAAAGTTGGTACACTGCCATGCCGACAGTTGTTGTGTTATCTGATTTTCATGAAATCTATAGTATATGCCGGTTTTACACAGAAAAGCTTAAGTCAGAAGGAACGTCAAAATCGGTTAACATTTATGTCCACCAACCTAAAAAAAATTGACGCACATGTTAAAAATCTCTATTTTCATAAAATTTTGATATATCTACCCTGCTCTTTTACTACAAACTTTTCTAATCTGGAAGATAATGTAGAGTAGGGAAATACATCGATGTCTTTCTTTGATTCGATGCATCGAAATGTATCACAACAAAATATGGTATCAGCGAAATTGTACAAAAAAAAAATTGTACAGTTAGAAATAAATTACTGCAACTGACTTAATTAGGTTTTTAACGGAATTTTTTGGAGCGATATCAATTTTTTGGTCAGTAATTTCTCTTTTTGTTAGTTTTTTTTTATTTTGTTATACTTAAATACTAAATTTTATAAACATTCACGCGAACGGAATTCGTTAAATGATATTGTCCCTCTAGATTATCGTTTCGGCTCACTGTGCGGCGTAAAACTCTAGGTCCTTCCACTTTGTGTGACAACATTAAGTCGCATGCCATAAATCGGATATTGCTATTATTACACCGTTCGAAAAAATAAAAATTTTTATTGCCCGTATGAAAAAATTAGAAATTTCGGTTTCTATGAGTGAAAACAACCCCTATGCTGGATAGGTCAATAGAATATGGCCTTTGATTTTTAAGCTTTTTTATACTCATATCTAAGTGATTTTGGGATTGCCGAGTCTGAAGGCAGTTTTTAAAAATTCAAAACGACGGATCCAATATGGGAGATGAATTAAAAAAAATTAAGATTTGTATGAAATTTGGAATCGAAAGATTCTTTGAGTCGCTGATTACACAACTAAAATCAATTTTTCAAAATTCAAAACCGCGGATCCAATTCGGCGAATGGATTTTTAAAAAAATTTCAGATTTTT
>NW_016195112.1:0-214 GCF_001687245.7 Rhagoletis zephyria | reverse complement strand
AGATGAATTAAAAAAAATTAAGATTTGTATGAAATTTGGAATCGAAAGATTCTTTGAGTCGCTGATTACACAACTAAAATCAATTTTTCAAAATTCAAAACGGCGGATCCAATTCGGCGAATGGATTTTTAAAAAAATTTCAGATTTTTTTGAAGTTTGATATCCAAAGATTCTTTGAGTCTCTGATTACAAAATTCGAATCAGTTTTCAAAAA
>NW_016195111.1:0-3069 GCF_001687245.7 Rhagoletis zephyria | reverse complement strand
AGTTTTGAAGAGTATTTAAAAACAAAAGTAAGCACAAACGCTTTTGACCACGAAGCCGAGAAAATAATTCGAGAAAATGGTCGCTATTTTATTATCACTTTAATAAAGCAAATACGCCAACGCCTCCCTACAAATATTGCCAAACTAAAAAAAATGACTTTTTTCGGTTGGAAATGCATTAAGAGTAATTAAACCAAAAGTATTTGTTCAACTACAGCAACAAAAACACAAATATAATGCCGACAAAAAAACATCCATAGAGATGCAATGGCATCGGTTAACGTTACATACCTGGAGTAATTTAGACTCAACTGTAAAATTTTGGGCCGAAGTTTATCAATTTCGAAATGCCCTAGGAGAAAACCCTTTTGCTGACCTTTGCAACCTAGTTTTCTTGTTTTCCCTATAAGTAATGCAGAAGTAGAGCGAATATTTAGTTCAATGAATATAATAAAAACTAAGCAAAGAAATTCAATGTGCGTTAAAACGTTAAACGCTATTTTATATATAAGATACGGTTTAAAACGTGAAGAAAAATGCTGCCATAATTTTACTGTAGATGACGATCTCTTAAAATTAATGAATTCAGGTGATATATACAATAGTGATTCATTTGATGATGAGGAATATACACTCGATATAAATTAATGGTGTTAACTAGTCTTTCGTTTCTTGCGATTTATTTAAATAAAGCATGTGGATTTTCACTAAAACATTTTAGCCGTTTTTTGCCAGAGTCTATGTGAAATTTCACTAAAACATTTTAGCCGTTTTTAGCCGCTTTTTTTTGCCAATCTAGCCGGTCGGCCCAAAAAGTTCTGGCAACACTGGTAGTAGCATACAGAATAAATAACCAAGAATACAAGTTTGCACCAATCGAGCTGAGAGCAACTGGCCGTGACAACAACAAATACCAGAAGGAGAGAGCTAGACGAACTCGCCCAGAAAAAGAGGAAGCATCGAATAAAAGGCAGTATTGCCAAGTTTGGAATTTGAAAAAGCACCAAATATTTATTGGTGTATTTTATGGACTTTATATGCATACATAATTTTATTGTAAGGACGCCGATTCAAATTAATAAAAATCCATGTTTCTCGCACAACGGTCGATTTCTTCTGGCATGATTGAAGATACTGCCATATATTTTGTTGTCGATTATGATTGTCACTGTGCTTTGATTTTTTTTAAGTTTTTGTAAAGTTGCTTACCACATTTACGATTTCTATAAATTTTGCTTCCATTTTTTTAAGATTTTCTAATCTGGTGTCTTCAAACTAAAAACAAAAGCACCAAAAATGCACCAAGCACCAAACTGAATTTGGTGCGAAAAGCATCAAGTTGGCAACAGTGAATGTCAACAAAAGTATTTTATGACGTCAGCGATTGGGTGGATGCCGTCAAATCGACGAAGACGGGACCTTTATTTTCTGGATCGTGATAATTAACAGCAAAGAAATATCTGTTTCGCTTCATGCAAATTCTGCACAAAACAAAACTCAACTTCAACAAATCAACATTCAATTAATTGCGTTAGACTTGAATACATGCATACATACATATGTGCATAACTATGTTCAAAGTAGAATTGATATGGTAAAGTACTTTAGCCCTGTTTTTTATGGGAATCCTGCCTCTGTCTAGCCGAATTCCATTTTTCCAACGCTGTAGTGGCATGCACAAACAACAGCAAATCAATGATGTACATATGTATGTCTATTTGTTGGGCTTCATGGGAATTCGGCACATTAGCGCATATTCATAGTCATATTTAGTTCACAACTAAGTCGAAACTATCCTAAGTTACAACTAAAGCTATCTATAGTCGCCTTAGTTTCGAGTTTTCTGGCTAAGTACCAACTTAAAATTTAGTTTCGGATGCAGCTGCAGGTAAGTCATAACTAGGAAGAAGTATTTTATTAAATTAAGGAAAAAAAGACGAAAGAGGTAAAAATTAAGTTGGCAGAGCGTGATTTTGATAATATTGAATGATATCCAATTGAAATTTACAAAGGGCGCTCCATTTGAGTTCGAATAAGGTTACATCACAATTTTATAATTGGTAGTTCTGGCTATTTCACACAATTAACAAGAAACTTATACCTTATTCTTTTGCATAAGCGTGCACTGAAAATAAAAATTACATAAACGGATGATCAAACTTGACATTATTTAATAAAAATGTCATTTTTCGAAAATATCGTAAAGAAAAATCGATACATTTTCACACTCGTTTTGCAATATCGTAAAACTAAGTTAAAACTACTTAGTAGAAGTCTGAAATGGGACTACGAATAGAAGTGAATTTTAAGTTGGTACTNCTCCATTTGAATTCGAATAAGGTTACATCACAATTTTATAATTGGAATGATTTACATATATAAATGCTCAAATAATAAGTCAACTTCAAGCTTGTTCTTTTAAAGCAAATTAGTGCATAACATTTAGATATGTGTTTGTATGTTTCACAGCATGCTTTCGGTAAACATCGACTTCACATCATTGCGGTAGTTCTGGCTATTTCACACAATTAACAAGAAACTTATACCTTATTCTTTTGCATAAGCGTGCACTGAAAATAAAAATTACATAAACGGATGATCAAACTTGACATTATTTAATAAAAATGTCATTTTTCGAAAATATCGTAAAGAAAAATCGATACATTTTCACACTCGTTTTGCAATATCGTAAAACTAAGTTAAAACTACTTAGTAGAAGTCTGAAATGGGACTACGAATAGAAGTGAATTTTAAGTTGGTACTTAAATTTAAGTTGCAACCTTATTAGTTTCGACTTTGTGGCTGGACTATGAATACGGGCCATTGTTTTCGCGTATTGATAAATTAGCAAGTGCGTTAAAGGCTGAGGTTTTTGGCTTATACAAAGTGGAATTTCGTTACTAAATATAAAAAAATCTTTAAAATAACAGAATAGTGCGAAGTTTTTAAAAATGCCTAAAGCTAAACGAAATTTGTCAAGACAAACGAGAGCCACAAGGGCAATGCCCCGTAATCGGAGAATAGTAGCGGCGGCGCGAATACGAACGATGCCTGCAATCGGAATTAGAT
>NW_016195109.1:0-3070 GCF_001687245.7 Rhagoletis zephyria | reverse complement strand
ACTTCAAAAGCAGAAAATATAAAATAAACTACTAAAAACCCAATATGTTTCCAATGGTCCTGAAAGAGTTAAGAAACTGAATGTAGTGCATTAAGGGGCTATACACCGTCGCTGATGAATGCTAAGACCAATTTCTGATGATAAAAGGTTCCTCTGTAGTTAAGTTATCCTCAAGACAAATCTGGTATTCGGCCTTTGTGGTACACCAATAGCTGAAAACTAAGCTTTATTCGAGATTCTCACAGTAAACAACTAAACTTAGGATTTTTATATGTAGGTACACATTTCCTGTTTCTTTCGATTGAAGTCTTATCAGTCACAGCTGATTGTTAATATTTTTAATTCTCAGTATGAACCTACGCTCACCTTATGGTGCCATAATTACGGTGACCATAAATATATTTTGAAAATGCAGGACTTTTTTCAAAAAATTTACCTACATATAATTGCGTAGTATAAAAATTACAAAAATATACTACATATATACATTCCTCGTCATTTGAATAGCGCACCCCTTTTTTGATTTTCTACCATACAAAGTATGCTTGACAAAATTTTTATAT
The DNA here is from genome assembly GCF_001687245.7 of Rhagoletis zephyria. NCBI lineage: Eukaryota > Metazoa > Arthropoda > Insecta > Diptera > Tephritidae > Rhagoletis > Rhagoletis zephyria. Next base: position 2,507 of record NW_016195109.1, on the reverse strand, counting down.
GGAAGAAAATGCGCATCACCGTCAACCAAAAAAATTGTCGCCCCTATCTTTATTTTTTATACCCGAGCGCACTTGTGCACAAGGGTATATTAATTTTGTTCACATAACGGTTGTTTGTAACAGCCAAAACGAATCGAGATAGATATAGACAAATGTATACATAAATGATCAGGATGAAAAGTGCCTCTTATATTCACTAAACTAAGTATTTTCATAATGGAATTTAGAACTTTTTCATAATTGAAAAAAATAAAAATATGTAAGAATTTTTTTTTTATTTTAATTGTTTTTAATTAATAAAAAAATTTTATTTAGAAAAATATTGTTGTTACGAATAACTATGTCTAACCAAATTAAAGTTTTTTTCGAGAAAAAGTTTTTGCGGTAAAAATTATTGTGTCGCGAAAAATTATTTTGAGTAATAAGAATCAAACAAAATAATATTAGGAGCAAAACTTTTCAGACGATAAGTGGTTTTTTAGATTTAACATTATAAGTGAAAAAATATTTTTTAAAGATTTTTTACAAAAGAAAACATGAAAAAAAATCAACGCTCTATAAAAGGTTTTTAAAAAAAATTTATTTTTGGGAAAAAACATATTTTGGAAAAAAAATTTTTAGAAAAAACGAATTTGGAGAAAAAAACACAACTAATGAAAATTTTAGGGAAAAAAATTTTTTTTACATACATATTTTTTTTCGATATCCGATTTTCATTATTCAATCCTGCATGAACCACAATTTACAATTCAAGTCATTAGTTTTTTTAAATATAAGCTTACGGCGCGGAGAGGGTTAACATTCAAATCGTCTTGCCCATGCTTACTTTTCTTCACTGAAAAATATTGCTGCCTACGGATCTACATAAAAATATACTGGTATCATTTCGGGTACTTTCGGATCAGTTAGTTTTTGCAGAAATTAGCCACTAATTCTAAATGAAGGCTAGTTCCATCTAAAGACAGCCATCATTAAGTATTAAGCAAATATGCCTTTTCTTATAAAATATCTCAGACCTTGACTCTCACTTTCGGATCAAATCCAGAGCCAGTTAGATTCAACATGCCTTAAAGACTTCACAACATTCAGTGTCTCAAGGTCAGATCTAAAGAAAGAGCTGTTCACTCTTTCGTCGTAAATATGAACTTTGCGGTCGGTGTCCTCCTTGTTATTGAGGGTACATAAACTGGGCGTCTATAGTGACATTATCCGTATTATCTAAACCCCCTTTTTAAAGCTAGTCCAAGAAAAGAAAATTTGGAGAAAATTCAGGACCAAGACCCGGGCCAAACCCAAGAAGAACTAACGCCAATATTAGGCATGACTCAGCACACTTCATTGCGATTGAAAATCATTGGTATGGTCCAGAACATACATCTAGAAAGGCGTGCCACTGTTTCCCAAATGCTCCTTCAACGGTACAAAGCCAAATCGTTTTTACATTGAATTGTCACCGGGCGATGAGAAATTCAGTCATTGCGACAATCAAAATCCCCAGAAGATGTATTTTGAGCGAGGCGAACCCGGACCGTCGACGCCAAAGCCAAATATCCATAATTTTGTGGGGCCAGGACGAAATCCTGTAGCATCAGCTTCTGAAAAGTGGTCAACCTATTGACACGACCCTTTCCAAATAACAATCAAACGCGATTGAAGCGAGCGATAGCGGTCAAAACTTATCTCGACGGAACCGGATGGGAAGTTCAAACCCACCCGCCTGATAGCCCAGACTTTGCACCATCAGACTACAATTTCTTCCGGTCGATGCTGAACGCTTGTCTTCAGTGGAGGGTATAAAAAATTGGCTTCATAATTTTTGGTCACCACAAACGACTGTTTTATTGGCACGGAATCTATGCATTGCCAGAAAAGTTGGAACAAATCTTAGCTGGCAAAAAAATACATTGTACCGATTTTGCCCAATCAAGTTTCAAAATCGATAAATATTCCTTGATTGCCGGATTTTCACTAGGCATTAAATGACACAAATTTTATTGAAAAAGCTGAAACTTAAAAAATACTTGTACCGCCACCCTTAAGAAAAATGGTCATTAAATTCGTTTCCACATAGCATTTTGTAAATGGCACGCATTTTTTGCAATTTCAGTGCCTAGTGTAAACTCGGTATTAAACTTTGACGCCGAAATTCCACTAAGCATTTAAATTACGAAAAATTTGAGGCATTTAAAAAATGCCATGTGGAAATTAATTTAATGACTATTTTTTTAAAGTAATGACGAGAAGATTTTGTAATGCCCAAGATTGTCATTAAAATTTTTGCCATTTATTTTGCCAGTTATTATCTCACTTAAAAAAAAATGTATTATTTATTTATTATAATAATATATTTAACAAAAGAATTTTATTATATAAATACATAAACGTAGCAGTGGCTACGAGGCTTTCCGCAAACTAAAAAAAATAATAAAAATGCGCCAAGTGTTTTAAAAATGATTGCCAAATGTAATAAAAATAACAATAAAATATTTTTTTTTATTTTTTTTTTT
>NW_016195108.1:0-3070 GCF_001687245.7 Rhagoletis zephyria | reverse complement strand
GCAAAATACGACGCCGATAAAAGTGGATGACGGTGGAGTTGGCCAAGTATGTGATGTATTATTTCCTGAATAGTGTTTGAAAAGAAAATAATAAGATGTGTATAATAATGTTGCAGTGAAAAGTTAGAACATAAAGTGATCGAAAATTTATTTGATATAAAGAAAGGAAATACAAATTTTTGAATATTGTTCGTTCGCTTCTAGTGACTACCGTGCTCGTTTATGTGCATATGAGTGTTTGTCGCGCTGGGATTGAAGCCGGAAAAGTATGTGTAGAGTGAAGATACATGCATAGTATATGCAAAATAAACAAATTTTTTCTAAAGAAATGAGTTGCAAGTGAATGGAAAAGTACACATTTTATATAAAAAGATAATAAGTGCATAGAAATACAATTTCCGAGCGGAAAATTTGTAATCTGTAATTTACAAGCTCAGACGAACCGCCCGCCACTCCTTCGCAGAAAAATTTTCCATTTTCTGCATTCGCGGTTCTGCAAAGTTTCGATTTGAAATATATTCCCACTGGAGCTCAAGTATATGTACATACATATATACACAGCTGCTGGTGGAGCGTGGAGCCGAGTGAGTGCTTTCGTGTATGTGTACGTTGGGGCTGCAAACAAGGAAGCCGAACAGTGAGTAAAACTGAGCTGCGGCTAGCTTAGGGAGTTATTTGTCTGCAAATAATCAAAACGGAATCCTTATGCAGCGCCTGCAAAGGAATAGTAAATACAGTGAATATATTGAGGTATTTCAGTAAAAATAAATGCTTTGTGAATGCAGCAATATCAGTAGTGAGTGAACAATAGTGCTCAACTTCGATTAAATCCAGATAAAGCAATGCAAATGCGGGCAGCAGCTTCAAATAAAAAAAAAAATTCATTAATCCTGGGCGTATATTTATTTTATATCTGAGGTAAGTTTTCAAATAATTTACAGTTATGCACTCATTCTGAAAATATTTTGTACATTGTTTGAAATGGTATCTACTATTTGCCACGCCTGTGTAATACCCCCCTCCTACTACTTTCATTCATTAAGTGCGCTACCTCTCTGCTGCTCTGTTATCTATGCACTTCTAAAGCAAAAACTTTGTTCGCAGTGTTTTCTACAATTTCTTGTAGCAATCGATGCAGCCTGCGGTGGTATTCAGAATTTCGGTTCTGTATGTGTTTTGATTTTTGTCTTACAATTTTTTGTGAACCGACTTGTATACATATCCGCCCCAAATGGGCGATTTTATATATAAATGAGGGAGCATTTTGTGTAGCAGCCTTATTAGAAAATTTCCTTAATGTTAAACAGTTATGCGCAAACTCCTTTCATAGAGTCCTCTCCAGCACTGAAAATCTCGTTGAACGTGCATACAAACAAACATTTATGTACATAAAAATATACATATGTATGCATTTGTCAATATAAAACAAGACGTGAAATCCTTGCAAAAAATTAACAAGAATTTTTTAGGCAAAAAATACAATCGGAACTAAATCTAATTAGTATTCGACCACCCTTAAGATATGTACCATCTTTCCGATGAAAACTTGTCTACTTTTTTAACCGACTTCAAAAAAGGATAACCTCAATTCCTCGGAATATTTTTGTATGCATATTACCGCATAAGTTTTAGGATTCTAGGGACTATCGATTTTTTCGAAACTGGAATGTATGTATATCGAAAGATATGTATATGGATAAAAATATCGATCAATATATCGATAACTATATCTATAAACATATCGATAACTATATCTATAAACATATCGATAACAATATCGATAACAATAATCTTGCAAATCGATAAATTTATCGATATCAAGATAAATATATCGAAAGTTCTGAAATAGTCCCCAAAATCCGGAAGTAGTTCAGAACGTCCCGCAGTAGTTTTGAAGATGACGATATAGTCTCGAAGTTAACCGAATTCTATAATTCCAATATGATTTTTTAAAGGAAAGCTAGTACCTCAGAGGTGGTCCCATACTAATTTGGTTTAGATGCGATCATTGGACCAAAAATAAATTAACGGCACTATTAAATTTTTATATAAGAATGTATTCCTTGACCACAACGTACGAGGGCAATATTCCCACGACAGTCGGGTCGGGACCCAGATTTATATCTGGCCAAGGACTGTCACTCCAGCAACACTCCCCAAACTTTTTTGGGGATTTTGTATGCTGTCGGCAGGTTGATATCTCAGAAATGCCAGAATCAGCGGGAATAGCTGGATTAGACCTGTACCTTAAACTCTGCTTTGGTTAACCGTACCAGTTTTATTCGACCCGACGAAACGCAATGACAGAGGGAAAATTTACATAATACGCTGCCCACGACTTGTTGGGCCCCAAAGTGCGTTTGCCATGTAATTTCTTCAGCGTTGAAATGTAGATGGCCATTAGGAACAATAGTCGTGTTGATGATCTGTGCTCGAATCAATTATTTTTTTTAGTAATTTTTGTAAGAAAATTCACACTGACTTATATATTTGATATTCTCTAGGCCGCAGAGTACTTACTACATTTTTAATTGAACTAGTTAGGAAATAATTAATTTGAAATAAAATTTTTACAACAGTATTATAGATAATTTCTGGAGCAAAAATCTCTTCCAAAAGACATTCTTCACAGTCAAGGAGCGATGCACTCTGCATTCCTTTTTTGTATGGAGTGGCACAAACTGAAGGCCTTCTGCTTTCGCTACACATAGAAGGGCTTCTAGAAGGGCTTTTTGTAGGACGAACTTCAGAAGGTCTTTTGGAAGAGTTCTTAACATATGTACTTCTTTAAGGTATTTATTTAAGGGTAATATAAGATATGTTTTAAGTATTTATTGCAATCTAAAAGGCATTTTAAATTCAATTGTAATGTCAAATAATATAACCTTTCCAGAAGACATGCAGGGAAGCACTGTTGTCAGTCCTTCTTTGATAGGCCTTTAAGAATGGCTGCACTTAATACCATGTTCTGGCCGACATCGAGAACATGTTTTCGTTGATAAAACTGGTTTTCGACTTGAAAATTGTGTTTTCGTCCATGTAAAATCTGTCAAACGAAAACCAGTTTTCG
>NW_016195107.1:0-3070 GCF_001687245.7 Rhagoletis zephyria | reverse complement strand
TGATTTAAAATAATGTAAGGTTGTGCTTGAAAAGAGTAGAAAGCTAAAAACTATAAAAACAACAATTCATACAGATTTGAGCGATTCCCTATAATTTATTATGCATTACTTTAGTTTCTTCCACAGCACATAAAGAAGAAAGAGCTATAAAATCAGTAAAGTTTTATGCCACCTTAAAAAGGAAATGCCTTTTAATGGCTTTTGTATGCATAGGTACCCTAAATGCCATTTCACACGCTCCGGTCTTTGGTTATCCGGCAACCGGAGTGTCGGCTTGAAGTATGTGTAAAGCACTTAGAGCTTTCAAAAAAGCTGCGCCAAGTTTCATACATTTCGTGCCGGTTACCGGTTATCTGCCAACCGAAACTTGTAAATCGGGCAATGTTTTTACACGAACGAAGGTGAGAACAAAACTGTTGTGAACGTTCTCAATGGGAATTATATAAGATGAAAACCCTGTGGAACGTTCCTAAAGAGAACAAAATGCGTAAAATACTTTCGGGAACATTTCTTAGAGAACAAAATGCGAAACAAAGGTCTCCGGAACGTTCTGGCGAAGAACAAAATTTTGATAAAAGTCTAAGAATCTTTCTCTCGCAGAACTATTTGCGAACTAAAATCTCAGGAACTTTCTTACAGAGAAAGACAAGGAAACAAATCTTATCCTAGAGCTTTGTTCTCATTTTTTTTCTTTACGAAAAGGTTTCCGAAGCTTTTGCTTCCATTTTGGTCCCGTTCGAACTAATCTCAATACTTTTGTTACCGTTCTTGAAGCTTTCGATAAATTGTATATCACTTAGTAAAAGCTCCCCCTGATGGCTTTTTATCCTTAGTATGCCTATAAGAAATGTATAGAAAGATCAAAAAGCTCTGCGCGTGGCTCAGCTTTACGTTTACCGTAAGTTACGATTAGAGGTAGCTTTTACTCTTTCTACAAATTTTGAGGCAGCTTTTACTCTTTGTACGAATTTTGAATAGAAATTTATACCAAATAAAGATTTTTAATAGCGATTGGCAGTTGTGCTACCTGGCGATTTCGAGTTACATAGTACCTGCACATGAACGACCTCACGATAGACATTCAGTGTTGCACAATCGATCAATGCCCTTAAAATCAACATTACCCAGGTAACCCAGGTCATCGCTAAAATACAGTCGAATCCTTGCCGCAGAATCATTGAAAATTATAACATTTGAAGGATATTGCATTCCCCATATATATGTACATACGCAATGTATGACTATAGCGATGAAAATAAAAACGAAGTTCTCTGACTGCTCTTTATAAAGGCTGGATTGGACTAACTTTAGCCTTCCATCCCAGGTGATTGCATCAAGGTGGAAACAAAGCAAGGCCTCTAGCAGACTACAAAATGGAAAAACTCCGGAATGCCATCGCGCGCTATTTTGGGAATGTATAGATACCACAGTTATACGAAGAAAGGATGTTTCGCGTGTTCAAACAGAAGCAATGCAAGCCAAAAAGACTAGAATATGATCCTTAACTTAAATCCGACCAATTTTTCATAAATATGTAGTAAAGCTACAAAACTCACGATTTAGGGAAAGAAAATTGTAGGTTTACACTGAACATAAGCACGCAGCGATCTTGAATATATTTTAAACAGGACGACATAACAGCATCAATCTTCACTCAGTTACCTGAACTGATAACATTGCAACATTCCGTGACTGCCGGTTCATGATTCTTATACGACTTCCGGTTAGGGAACGCTGGCTTATTGATGAAACGATAATATTACTATCCCACTGGCCCAAAGAAAGATAAAAGAAACGCCGCGGGTATCCATACACTTTCTCAGGCAAATCAGCCAATCCATATCACTTGTCCTTCAAACGTATTTGTTTGCATGGAGTACGCTCAGCACGCAACCCATTGCTACTGGTTCGCCTTCTGACAATTAGCTCGCTTCCGGAAGATTGTTCGGCTGCTACCTAGAGAATACTTAGTGTTAACACTTCGAGTTACATAGCTGATTAAACCGGACGCAAGTAAATCTTGATTGGCCACTCCCTGGTGAATGGCGATCAGAAGCTTTCTCCACATGCGTGAAACCATACTCCATAGATATACATACATACATACCTACATATCAAAGGGAATGAATAGCTGATGAGAAAAAATTTAACTCTCATAACAAAAGAATTGTGGACATAGCGAGAAGACTATAAAGTCTCATGGTCTTTTCGAACGAGGCCTAATAAGAAACGTGCTGAGGAACTTTTGACGTTAAACAAATTCGTAGAAAGAATTCTTCACAGCTTCATGATAGAACATTGTGCTATTGCACCAATGCTCCGACGATGACGCATATCAACCGGTATTTCCATAAAATTTCCTATATCGATGGCTAACTCTATGGATAAGGCGACTTCAGCACTACGGCTCTCGCTTTTCACTAACTTGACAGGGATATGGGACTTGGAAATCTCAGATCTCCTCAACAGCAGTAAAGGTAGAAACAGAGACATAATTACACTTTTGGTGAAAGGCCATTCTGAGAGAAAGTTCGAGTCCTAGCCAGTTCTTTTTTTAATGTAATTTTTCTGATTTTTTATTAAAAAATATTTAATTTTTCAAAATTTATTTTAAGTATTTTTTTCTTTTTACTTTCATTTCTTTTTTATTTAATTTTTTTTTATGGTTTGGTTCTTATTGTTTTTAAAAGCAAATTTTTTTAATTTCATTTAAGTTTTAGGAACTTATTTACTTTAAAAAATATTTTTTTTTAGTTAAATTTTCTTTTGATATTTTAGATGTTATTTTGTAAGCAAGAATAGTTTTTTAATTTTCTTGATTCCATTTGCTTTTTAGAAATGTGTTCTATTTTTTCTTTATTTAAATTTAATTTGTTATTAGTTTGTTAATTTCATTTTCTTTTAATATTTAGATTTTTTTGGTTTAGAAATAAAAAATGTATCTATGTTTGAAATAAAAAATTTATTTTTTATTTAAATTAAGTTTTAGGATCCTATTATATTTTTTTAGTTTTTTATTTGAATTAAAATATTTTTATCTAATTTAATATTTAAGTTTTATTTCCTTTTT
>NW_016195106.1:0-3070 GCF_001687245.7 Rhagoletis zephyria | reverse complement strand
AAGTAAAAAAATAAATATATAAGTGCATCACCTATTCCATTTTGAGCGATATTTTTGAGGGGATATTTGTGATAAAAATTTAATTGGCTAACAAAAAAATTGTTTCCAGCAATATTTGTTTTGCCCTTGAGGGGATATTTGTGATAAAAATTTAATTGGCTAACAAAAAAATTGTTTCCAGCAATATTTGTTTTGCCCTTGAGGGGATATTTGTGATAAAAATTTAATTGGCTAACAAAAAAATTGTTTCCAGCAATATTTGTTTTGCCCTTGAGGGGATATTTGTGATAAAAATTTAATTGGCTAACAAATTTAAATCGACTAATCCCGGGATATTCTGGACTTAAAAAAGACCGGGATCCCGGGATTGACATCCCTAGTACATATGTATGTTTATACAAAACGTAAACAAACAACATTTTGCTTGCCAAGTCTTCTGTTCTCTTTCATTGCAAGTTGAATTATTTTAATATCTATTGCAAAATTTTTTAAATAAAATAAAATAACACTTTTTAATATACAACGCTTTTATGAATGGACTAAAAATTACAAAATAAAACAATGTAAAAAAAATATTTTTTAAAAACAAGCTTTTCTTTAACCTGTACAATCAAAGGAATAAAATGAAGTAGTGTAACAAAAGATTTTTTAGCACGAAAATTTTGTCAAAACTGCACTAAAATGAATAAAATAAAATAAGTTAAAGTCTCGTTAAAGTTACTAAAAGCCATTAAGTGAAAGGAGTTATTCAAACTCTAATGAAAATTACAGGTTTTAGGGCAACGCAAAGATAGAGTTCCCATATAAAAGGGCAGAACTTTTTTTGAGAAAAGAAAACGCTATAAATTAGTACAAATTGCAACCTGCTGAAAAAAGAACACGACACCTTGTGAAAGGGATGAGAAAAGAACGTGAAAATGTGACAGCGCTAACACAAGGCAGAATAAGTGCAGCCTTTTTTCGAGAAAAGAAAACGCTATTACTTCGTTTTTAAAAAAGCTTGTCGGCGAATTCAGCGTACACGCATAATTGGTTAGGTATGTATGTATGCAGATATTTAAATGCCGGTTTGCTATCCGCGCGACAAGCTTTTTTAAAACCGAAGTAAATTAGTACAAATAGTTAGTAATTTTCATTCGAGTTTGAATAACTCCTTTCACTTAATGGCTTTTAGTAACTTTAACGAGACCTTAACTTATTTTATTTTATTAATTTTAGTGCAGTTTTGACAAAATTTTCGTGCTAAAAAATCTTTTGTTACACTACTTCATTTTATTCCTTTGATTGTACAGGTTAAATAAAAGCTTGTTTTTAAACAATATTTTTTTTACATTGTTTTATTTAAATTAATATTAATATTGTTACTGATCGCATCTTTTTGAATAAAGTTACTCAAAATTAAGAGATAATGTGCTTTGATAGTTGCACATAAGTATGGAAAACGAGAGCTTTCAGCTTGGAACTCTTTGTTAAGATTGATAATTATGGGCAAAATATACGATAGAAATAAAAAATTGGTTTCACAACACATTCCTTCTGCCAGGTCTGCAGATCGCATACTGTTTACTTCATAAAACCAGGAAATAAAATAAAGTTTTAAGCTATCCTATTGCTCAACTATTCTTAACACAACGCTTTCTAGTGAAAGCCATCGTCTTTGAGACATGCCCTTCGGGGCACAATAGCCCTACTGGTCGCAGTGCCATACCCAACTAACTATCTTAAGACATGCCCAAGATTTTGTGGGGTTCTACCGAACAGTAGTCCTGAAATTCCTTCAGTTCATATGTCCTCTTTGGATTGTGGCAAAAGAAACTGTTTATGTTGCGGCACAGTGTCTCAATGCTTTTCGGCAATTTCTTACAAGCGTAGCTTGAGCAAAGGTGAAGTGAGTGGCATGTGCACTTTATATAAAATAAATCGGTTTCTGCACTCAATATTGTTTTCACCTCGCCCAAGTCTCCAGCCATAACACTGGCTCCATCAGTGGCCAAACCAATTCGGTTTCTTATTTTTAAAGGCAGGCAATTATTTATATGCAAAATGATGTTTGAAATATATATTTTTATAATTAAGAATTTAAAAACTAAATTTAACTATCCGACCAAAATCTTACTTTTCCGACCAACCTACCAAATGAAAAAGAAGCGACCAAATTTGGTCGTAAAAGACCAATAGTGGCAACCACAATATAACCAGTAAACAACCTTGGGTGAATTTGTCGACTGCCTTCCTCGGGGATGAATATGCCAGGGATGCCTTCTAAGCACGCAGGGTTGCTTTTGAGAAACAAAAAATAATTAGCTCAAAGTAGTTTCAAAAAGTATAGTGTAAAACGAAATTTATTAAATAATGAAATGACTTATTATGTAAACTATTGGAATAAAACTTGTTTCATTACCTTTTTTGTAGTGCACGGCCGTGGTTTAAACTCAGTTTAAACGCCCGATCTGGCTGGCTTAAACTAGGATTAGCCAATCAGATGTCAGCCAGCTGGCACTGAAAAACTGGCCCTAAAATGAGCAACTACAGAAAAAATACTTCTCTGGTGTTACTGCCACCATGGCGAATATGTGTTGCTATTTATTTTTCTTCTGTCAAGAATCTGTACATTTTATGCTTTTGTTTTATAATTCCTCGAATTTTAAGTGCTAGCAAGAACAAGCCGAGCCGAACATCAGAATCACACCTACCTGACGGTTTTGAAGTGTTTTTTTTTAATAAACGCATGTCTTTCAGTTCTAGAAGAATTAAAGTCAGTAGAGACATATTTTTATTTATATAATTGCTGCATTTTAATTGCTTAATCTCTTTTGCACCAGAGCAACTGTCCAAAATTTCAGCAGTAAAAAGTTACGAATTGGCACAGCAGAAATGTAAAATTTTCTTACCATAGTATAAAGTTTTTTTTCACCATAGCACTTTTCTACACATTGGTNTAAAGTTTTTTTTCACCATAGCACTTTTCTACACATTGGTACAGGCCCAGAGTAATAAAATTTTTTAAATGAAAAAATAATTACTTCATCACTTCCTTAAAATTGTAAAGCTTGTTTTACTAATCTCTTTA
>NW_016195105.1:0-3070 GCF_001687245.7 Rhagoletis zephyria | reverse complement strand
CAGGTCTAATGCTACACACGATAAGACCTTGTAACCAATGCGTAGAAGGTTGTACGTCGGTCAGTAGGTGGCTATGGTTGTTCTTACCGGAGCTCGCCCTGGTCTTGAAACCTTTTGTAAGTCGCCTAACTTTCTGGTAAAATTTTCGGTCCTTTTTCCTGTCGGCCAGCTCTTCGAACTTAAGTATTTCGGCCTCTCTTCATATTGCGGCAAAAACATCTCCTTCCCTTTTTCAGTCCCACATAGCTCGCGTTGCGCCTGATCGCAGCATGACTGTGAAGGCGGCATCCTTTCTTTGCACCTTCTTAACATTCCTCATCGTACCAGTTGTTCTTTCGGGCGCTGAAATCCGACTATCTCTTCTGCCGCGGTACTTAAGAGTGATCTCTGAGAGCAGGTGGAGTAGTGAATGTATTGGCCGTCTGTTGTGACCGCAGCTTTTCGACGTTTAACTTTCTTTGAATTGTTGGGCGGACATTTTTTGCTGCACAGAGCGGATGCTTCAACCATATAGTGGTTCGAATCGATGATTGACTTCGGACTGTATCTAAGTCTAAACCACTGGAAGCTTGCCTCCCGCCTATCACAAAATTATCGATTTGGTTTCTCGTTTTTTGATTTGAAGACAGCCGCGTTACTTGATGGATATTTTTGTGTTTGAAACTAATACTTCATATTACCATGTTTCGTGACACGGCGAAGTCGATCAGACGATCAGCGTGGAGCTGAATTTTCCGACGGTGGTTCCAAAGATCCGAGCAGACGCATCTTCCCCATTAAGGGTCCGGACATTGTGTGTGCAAGCCCTCACATCGTAGTCCTTTAAACGTTTACCATGGTCGTCATTAAAAGAGGGGTCTCATCCGAGGCTTCGTCGCTCTTATTCACTGGAAGTGGTTTTACGTGGCAGGTCACAAACCCAGCGCACAACTCATTCCTGGGAGGGGGTGGTTTCTTCACCGAATACATGTTTATATAGCTACAAGACAGACACTCGATTGAGGACCTTTCGTTCGTGCGAACACCTTTTTTCTTAGAAAATAACAATGCGCAAGTAGATAAATATTAGATAAAATTTAACAACCCAGAACAGCTTTCACATCAGAATCAGCTGTTTCCATTTTTTTCATCAATAATGTAAGGGATGTCCTGATTACTTTCTTTATACATGTGGATATCTTTTGCGCAACATTTAAGTACATATGTATGTATATATAAGGCAATATCACAACCATCAGGGTTGCTTTTTAGCAATTCACAACTTTGTTGATTCGAAAGCAAGAAACGTTTAGGAAATCAGCCATAGTGACACTGCTATTCAGATAGTCAGTTTGTGCTACGCTTTCCAACGCCAGCTTGGAGGATTTGCACGATTAAAGATCTAAATATCAACTAGAGATGCGCGATGTTAACCGATGCATCGGAAACATCGATGTTTCCAATTTGATGCATCGAATAAATTCCGATAACGGCCGACTTTAGCCGTATTTTTATTGAAGTAGTTACAAAAGAAAATTTGTTTTGTTAGGCATCTAATAAACAAGTAAAGAATTATACGATTGGGTCGGAGGCAGTCAAGTTTATCGACCGATTTAAACAATTTTTGTAATAAATTCATTAAATAAAATTAATTTGTGTAATAAATTGTCTTAAATATGCACCTAAGTGCAAAGTCGTGCCTCCCTAGGTATTCGCTAAACATTAGTTTTCAAGGCAAATTTCGCGTTTTGTGTTTTTTGTTTTTGTTTTATTTACCCACTTTCATTGTGCTATTTTATTTTGTATGCCTCTCATGCATATCAAAACCACCCAGCTGATAGGTTACCAGCGCCTAGCTATTAATTGCATTTTATGTATCTTCTTCACATACTCTTTCACAACACTTGGAAACTCTTATACTAGCCCAGCCAATTGTGCAACTTCCCCCACAAATTATGTTCACTCGTTGCAGGCGCTCAATGTTTCGCTACCATTTCATTCACATTTTTCCAAGCATGGTTGCACTCTTCTATTTCATTTTGCTCACCACTTTCAAACAGCGCACCGGAAACGCTCTCCGCCAGCCAGCCATCCGCTCACGATGAACCGTTGTTTGTTTGCCAGTTTTACTGGAGTCACATTAGAGACGCACTAGCGTAGCATTTGGCCAGCCGCAGCGAGTTCAGTATTCGTCGTCTGTTCATTTAGTTTGGATGTTGTGTGAAATAACTTCGCTTCTCGTCGTTCGGTTTTATAATTTGTTCAATTTTCTATCACTCAGATATAATTTTTGAATATATAATTTCAAATGATGCTTATCTATGCGCGCGTGTGTTTATATATTCACTCTTTAAAACTATAACTAACTGTGCATTTAATTTAATATACTAAGGGCCGTTTTCTCATCTAACCTTTAGTTTACCGGCCACTTTATCGTCTCGATATACGAGTTTTCGTTTTCTCATCAGCGCATTAATTTCTCGAATCGATAAACTGTTGCTCACCCGATGCAACCTTTAAAATTTGTACCCAACTTTAAATTTTGGTTTGGTTTTGGTTCATGAGTCAGATATATTAGATATTTCAACCAAGGTTTTGGTTTTTGNGACAGCTGTCACCTGTCGCAAAGTCGTGGAAGTTGTCGGGGTTGCAGCTGCTGCCAACAGTGTTGTCACCGCCTGCACCAACGAACCAACTACCCCCACCTATCTTCTCTGCGCCGAAAACTATTTGTTAGTTGTTGCATATTTTTGCCGGTAACTCGAGTAAGTACTCAAACATTCGTATTACACGTTGTATCTCCAGCGTCCGGTCAGACCCCCTCGGCGTACATTTAGCCAGTCAGCTGGGAAACAGTGCCGCAGTGTCGGTTTGTGTTTGTGTCTCGTTGTGCTTCATTTTACGTTGCAGTTGTTGAATTTAATCCACAACATTGTAAATTATATAAAAACTCAAAAAAGGAAGCGGAAACTACTTACAACAAGTATGCGAATAAATTTATTACAATTCATCAATATCAAGTGAGCAACAAAAAACAAAAAAAAAAACAAAGAAGTTAATTATCATATTCGCCAGAGTCGCATTGCGCACA
>NW_016195104.1:0-3070 GCF_001687245.7 Rhagoletis zephyria | reverse complement strand
CGTAAATAATATTCGTCTTGAAATAAACGTCCCGAGAGACGAAAAGAAATAAAAAGCCCATATAATTATTATGAAAAANATAAACGTCCCGAGAGAAGAAAAAAAATAAAAAGCCTATATAATTATTATGAGAAGACGTAAATAATATTCGTCTTGAAATAAACGTCCCGAGAGACGAAAAGAAATAAAAAGCCCATATAATTATTATGAAAAAACGTAAATAATTTTCGTCTTGAAATAATCGTCCCGCGAAACTAAAAAAGATATTTCTCGTAAATAATTATTATACAAAGACGAAAAAAATTCTCTTAAAATAAGGCGACGTTTTTGATCCTAAATATTAAGATAATAATTATTTCCGGTCTCTGAACATTATTATTGTATTTTGGAAAATGGGCGTGATGCCGCCCACATATATCTATATAAGTTTATCTCATTATAACTAACTGAACATTCTATCGAAGATGTTTGAAGTACGGGTAACCCCACCCTTGCTTACCATGTAGCGGTAGTTTTCGGAAAGGTGAAAAAACTATATTGAATACTTGCGCCGCGTATTTAATGTTCGGCTCCGCCCGAACTTAGACTTTTTTACTTGTTAAGAAATAGTTTAGGCGAATAAATTAGGTGATTTAGTTAAATAAAAAATGTTAAGGTTAGTAATTTTTAATAACGTTTTTTTTTAGTACTTGAATTTAAAAATTGGAACATTGTATCCAATAATAAGCTTTTAAAGGGTCGTAAATCAGGGCCACTAAATAACGTACTTGAAAACCTTGAAACTTGACAAAATTGTAAATTCTTTTCGATTGTCGCTGCACCAGTCGAGAGGATTTTCAGTTATATTTATTGTTTTTTATAGCGGTGCAATAATTCTTTTTTGAGAATTGCATCGGGCTGCAAATGTCGGATGTATCCTCCTGACTTTCATTTTCACAATCTAGTATCATGGCAAGATCGTTGTTTAAACACCGTTGTTTTCCAAAGAATTCAACATTCTCATTCTTTTGGTTGTTTCTGAATTTGGAGAACCTGTAACGTCAACAGCGTTTTTCGATTTTAGTTTTTGTAATTCATTTTTAATCCTTTCTTCTGTGACTGGCCAGATATACGTTTTATCAGTGCACTTGCACAATATTCCAGGGACCGAAAATAACAGTTATTTTTTACCAGTTAAACTTGGCCTAATATTATTTATTCCGAAAAAAAGTTTTTTCTGGATAATAAACAAACAGCATATCAAAATTAAACAAATTTAATATCATGTGAAAGGGGACTGAAATAGCTTTTAAACAGAAATAACGAAAGAAGGTTACCACCTCTATTTATATTTTTTTATATTGTTTAATACTACAGAAATTCATATACCGGTTTGTTCTATGGTAATTAATTAATATTTTTTATTGAAATCTTTTTCAATAGGTGGCTTTGCTTGTTTAGACATTTCAGCTTTAAAGCAATTTAAGTCCACTTTCATTTGATACCAAACTTGTTTAATTTGGATAAGCGGTTTGATTATTATCCGGAAAGGACTTTTAGTTGTGAATAAAAAATATTTGGCCAAGTATAACTCGTAAAAAATAACTGTTATTTTCGGTCCCTTCAATATTCGCATTGATTAATGCGAATGCGAAAGCGAATGCGAATGTTAGAATTAATCCGGAAGCTCCGCGGTTGCGAATGCGAATATTCGCAACAACCCTGATACAGAGCTTCATTGAAATACATGTGTTCGACATAAAAGCTTCATACTTTAGAATGCCGGAACGATTACACTACTATGACTAGGCGCTTAATGTGCGGAGTGCCTTAGGATGATGATGAGAGCCGCAGCCAATAAATCTAAAAATTAATGTCACAAAGTCTTAAAATGCTCTTTTCAATACGACCATTTTCCACGGAATTTTTTGGATTTTTTTGCTCCCTTAAGTGTAGTGCTTTGTCAGTGATAGGTGAAGCCAAGCCAACATTTTTGTTCTTTACTATCGAAACCAGATAAATATTCGTGGACCCCTGCTTAAAACCTGTGTACCCCATTTCATTTTCACGTCAACGTAGACCCCCGACGAGTCTTACCTGGACCCTGGGAGTCCACCTGGACCACTTTAGGAATCATTGATTTATAGCTTATTTAGTAAAGTATTTCATTTACATTGAAAAGATTTTTGTGCAAATCAATATAAATTGATTAATATTTATTTATTATTGCAAGAATTTATTTAATCGACCTTTAGTTATAGATGTTTTTCTGGCGGCCGAAATATAGGACACTTGTAAAACAAAAATAAAAACTTGATCTCAGGCTCGAAAAGAAACCAGAAAAAACATTTATTTATTATTATTGTTTATTTATTATTAATTAAAAATAATTATAAAATTTAATGTTTTAGTACTTTTTAATAAAAAAATAATATTAATAATAGTTTATTAGGTATTGTGAAAGATAATTGAAATAATTAGAAAAA
This sequence comes from Rhagoletis zephyria, assembly GCF_001687245.7. Taxonomy (NCBI): domain Eukaryota; kingdom Metazoa; phylum Arthropoda; class Insecta; order Diptera; family Tephritidae; genus Rhagoletis; species Rhagoletis zephyria. The sequence goes on along the minus strand of NW_016195104.1, from coordinate 605 downwards.
ATATTATTTACTAGCTATACCCTGCCACGCTTTGCTGTGGCATATTTCTGTTACATGGATGATAAATTATTAACGAAACAAAGCATACGTTGATTTTGTAATAAGTACAATCGAAATGGTGTATCGGTCGGAATCATGGTAATTCTTCACCTTTGAAAGGCCACGTAAAAATCTTTACTTACACTACGTTCTTCATCAATTTCTTAACTGAAAGTCGCGTACCGTTGCAGAGTTTTGGCTGATTAATATTCCGCAACGTGATAATTGTCCACCTATTTTCAAATAAGTATGTGGGTCATCCCTGGAAGATCAATCGAGTTCAAAAATTCCGTTGGATAATTAACTGATTCGTCTTTTTCCACAACGGTGTTTATCGACGTATATGTTATTGTTTAAGCGACTAATGCATTTCCCGCATTAACAAAGAACAGCGAACACACAGACGCATTTATATTGCNAATGGTGTATCGGTCGGAATCATGGTAATTCTTCACCTTTGAAAGGCCACGTAAAAATCTTTACTTACACTACGTTCTTCATCAATTTCTTAACTGAAAGTCGCGTACCGTTGCAGAGTTTTGGCTGATTAATATTCCGCAACGTGA
>NW_016195103.1:0-3070 GCF_001687245.7 Rhagoletis zephyria | reverse complement strand
GTTATTTACTTTATGATTAATTAAAATTTTGAGTAATCAGTTAATCGCAGAGCCCTATCTGCAAGACTATTTTCTGTTTTTTTTTGTTTAAGCGATTATTTAGTTTTTAATTCTTTTAGCGCTTTTTTTAATATCGGCTGACTCTCGCTGCCTGCATTCGCACACCATTTCAAAAGAGTCTTCATGAATTTTTAACCAAGCCTAATCTGTTTTGTCATCTGAGGGGACTTTTTTAAAAAAGTTCTTTAAGAAACAATTTTTATTCATAAAAAACTCCATTTTTGGATGTATTTTCAGATCTGTCCAGCTCGCTTAAATCTTAATATTTTTCCGAAATATTTTGGTGAACATCTTAAAATATAATAAATTTTGTAGTCCAGGCGGAAAACCCGCAACTTTTTTTTGGTGATGCAGTCTAATGTACATACATTCTAAATTTAAGTCAAATCGGACGGTTTTTAGAGATATCTTNTAGACCTATATGCGATATGTAAATCTGATTGTATGTATCGTATGTTTAGTTTTAGTTTAATCCTTAGGTATTTTAGTTCTCCAAATGGCATCACATTCGACAGCCATTTCGCAAAATAAAACCTTGAATCTGTCGAGTATATGCTTGAAGCTTTTACCTTAGCTGTGATATATTTTGTTTGTCATGCGCGAAAAATAAGGCGTGAACCGTTGCCATTCCGTTTATATCAATTACTCTGTTAACAACAGCAATATTCACTAATTGACGATAGATAAATTTTGTACTTTTATTTTTATAAGCAATCACTTTCACTGTCCAAGGGCAACGTTCATTTGCTCATAAACACTATTAAACATATATGTATGTATGTATGTATTATAATATGCATTACACTCTACAAAAAAGTACATTTATTCCAATAGAATCAAAAGTTTCCCTCTTTTCAATAAACAAATAACTCTTTATAAATTTTGTTCGTTTGTTAGAACTTAAGAAAATGCAAGGTGCATGTGGACATATGAACACATATCCATCTAAATGCATACGTCGTTTTGTATTAATAATTTTAAGTTACAGTGTATTTTTATTTACATATTTAGACTTGCATACATTGTATGTCTGTGGAAGCTCGCCAGACATGCAAATCAGTGATCGGACTTCTACCACATGGTGGTAGATCTGCCACTTTTTTGAGCATCCACCACATCTGCCACACAAGGTCTAAAATCTACAAAATATTTGCGTTTTTGAGTTATTTTATTTTTGCTCGACATGATTTTCTTCATTTTAAGTGCAAAAACTAAACACAACACTAAACACTAACAACAAAGCCGAATGGGAGGATAAAATAATTTGTAAAATAGTAAATTGTTTCAATAATCAATTTTTCGACAGTAAACGTGAGTTTATTGTGTTAATTTGCAAAATATATTATTTATAAAAAGAATTAATAACGAAAATGTTAAAAAACGGCGATTTTTGTGAAAGTATTAGAAAATTTCAGTGCATCACGTGCGTGCCACATTTGTTAGCAACATCGTGATAGGATAAAAAGAAAAGCTGGCAGCACTCCGCAAGGTTGCAGAAATCTCTTAAATTATGATCGACAAACATCTTGATACGGGAGGAGCTGCTTTACACGGTCAAAGAAAAAAATTGTCACAACTCAACTAAAAAAAAAAATTAATTTAAGTTGCACTTCAATCTTGCATTTTTTTTTTTAGATTCTAGTTAAAATGTTTGTAATTTGGGTGAAAATCATGCAGAATTTTTTTTTATTGTTATACAAGGTTTTAACCAAAACCTGAGATCTGCCACATTTTTTTCCAGATTCTACCAGACAATTTTTTTTTTAGGTCCGATCACTGATGCGAATTATCTATGCCGTTGCTATCTGAGTTAAAAATAGTTCGCTGCACAGCACCACAGATTCGATCGACACTGTTGTTGGTGATGCGGTCAGGGAATTGACGTAGTGGCGGCGGTTTGTTTCATTTAATTGTTGATAAAATTTCAAAAATCCAACACACACGTAAACTTACATTTATGTATTGGCTGTACATGTCCAAAATGTTTGTGTTTACATACTCATACATATTTATAAACAAACATGCATATATAAATGTCTAAAAAAAATTTCTTGCCGAAGACATGCATTTTCTTTGTTTTGCTTCGTTAACTATGCACATAAATAAAAGATAAGTATGTACATATTGTACATAGTACGTATAACAGTATATATGTATATGTTTATAATTGATAAAAACGCACACTAGCTGAATTGCTACCACTGTTGTACTTTTAATTTATTCGCTACCACCTGTTTGAATGAATGCACCAAATTTCAAATGCCTGGCTGGCAGAATACGTAATGCGTGACGTGTCAGTGCTAATGTTTTGCCCACCCACCTACGCCCACATACCGATGCATTGTCTTCCTAAGACACGCTCATTTCCGCTATGAAATGCGCACAATTTTGTTTCGCTCTATTGTAGCAATGTGTATGGAAACTATTGCCATCTGTGTGCATTTACTCGTCAGAGGAAAAAGTGTTTTGAACGAATTTAGTAGAAACGTGCCAAAAAAGTGAGTGTGCATATTTGTGCGACATTGTTACCAGTTTTGACTAGTTTTCATTTCATTGATTAATGTTCTTTAATGTGTTATACAACTATAGCTAATTATACAACAAAAAGCATATAAAGCCAAATTTCTTAATTTGTGCAAAAATTAGAAAAATTCAACAAATTTTCATCAAACTTGTTTGCTTCTTAATTAGGATGAAATATAAAAAAATTTCGAACACATTTTGCGAATAAAAATTCAAAAATCGACGGGATTATGAACATTAATCAATCAAAAGAAAAATAGAAAAACTCTTTTTGAAAACGGACCATACGGCTAGTCGAGTATTTGATTAAGTAGCAACTTTTTTTTTTGTATAGGAGTATCGGATAAATTATTCTTTTATTGTAATTATTTTGGCAATACATACTCGAAAAAAAATCGTGTCATGTACGCCTACACTAGTATTCTCATACACATTTTCATTTATTTCTGAACATTTCGTGGGTGTAAATTTTCATTCATGCTCGCCA
>NW_016195102.1:0-3070 GCF_001687245.7 Rhagoletis zephyria | reverse complement strand
CTCAAGTGTAAATTAAATTTAAATCATCTTTGAAACAGTGGAGAGCCAACTCTCTCTATTACCACAACTGTAGAAACATTTTTGAAGCAGCACGGGAAAAAAATGCTACCGCATGAAAATGCTGCAGAACAGAGCAAAAAACAAAAGAAGTGTGCAAATAGTAAAAATGGTGAATCCACCAACGCTTTCTGGAACAGCAGCAGCAAAATGACTACAGCAAAGTGCAACTCCTTCAGTCACTGAGTAACACACACACACAGAGTCGACACTCATTGGAGGAATTACACACTTGCAAAAAAAGAGAGAGAGAAAGAGAGAGAGAGCGCACTGGAAAATTGAAGGGGCTGCAGGGCCGCCGCCGCCGCTGCACTGCGTGCATTCAAATGACTACGGCGCCGAAAAATTAGCCCAGAAACGAAGGAAAGCGCACCGGAGCACCGGAGCAATTGCCTTTCTCTTCATTCTTTCTGTCGCAACCGTCAGCAGCAACAGCAGCAGGACAATAATGCAATTTTATCACATACACAGCAAGTGGAAAGAAGAAGAAGAGGCAGAAGCAGATGAGTGAACAGCGACAGCACCTCCTGCCAAAAGGTAAAGTAGAGCAGAAGTGAAAGTCTAATCATTGCAGAGAGAGGCTCTGAATCCATCGGATGGCTGATTATGACTACACTATTTTAATTAAATTTCCCCTTCTCATTACACACACCTCTCATTCTCTCCTTCTCATTCTGCATAGGCAGATATGAATTTTCCCCTCACCCGGGCAAGCGGCTCACGCGCCAAAGACGGCTTACCTGTCTGCCTGCCTAGCACTGTTGTTGGCAATGCAGACGAATTTTCTATTTCTCTCTCATTGCTAATCAAGCAAAAGCAACGAAAAGAAGAGAGAAAGCCTAACAAAAAAATAAAAAATAGTCGTCGCCGAGTGCAACGGCTGAGCGACTTTGTTCCCTCTCTTTTTCTCTTTCTCGTCTCTAATAACAACTTCATTATACTATACACCTGTCTCCTCAATGAGAATTCCCCAAGACTGGAATAGGATGATGAGGAGGAGGATAAAGATGCAATTGAGATGAAAGAAAGAAAAAGAAAAGAAAAGTCTCCGCTGACAATGTCACCCCACTGGCTTATATTCTTATTCCATCCAATTTTCCCTCCTTTCTAAAAGCGTCTCACATTGACGATGTAAATTAATATGTGATCTCCGAAGCATCAGCATCAGCAGCAGCAGTCTGTTACGAAGGCTGCCAGCAAAGAAAGAAGAATAGAAAGCTGCAAATAATTAAAGGGAAAAAGAAAAGGAGACAAAAAGCAGCAGCACCAGTCAAACAGCTCTCGGTCGTTGCCGTCGCCGCCAAAAAGAGAGATATTATCGGCGCGACGACATGCTGAGCTGGGCGTCACTAACAGACATAAAAAATGAGAGATAGGAAGAGGGAGAGACAGACAGACATTGACGCCAGTGAGTGAATATAATAACATGAAACACACTGGAGGACGACGCGGGGCACATGAAANACGAAGGCTGCCAGCAAAGAAAGAAGAATAGAAAGCTGCAAATAATTAAAGGGAAAAAGAAAAGGAGACAAAAAGCAGCAGCACCAGTCAAACAGCTCTCGGTCGTTGCCGTCGCCGCCAAAAAGAGAGATATTATCGGCGCGACGACATGCTGAGCTGGGCGTCACTAACAGACATAAAAAATGAGAGATAGGAAGAGGGAGAGACAGACAGACATTGACGCCAGTGAGTGAATATAATAACATGAAACACACTGGAGGACGACGCGGGGCACATGAAAATAGTGGCGATATAATTTGATTCGGAAGTAGTTCAGAGAACTGTCACTGACTGGCTGACTAATGCAGACGACTATCATTGAAGAAAGTAAAAACTGTAGAATCATAATATCAGTTACTGCCGGTTCAAAAAACGAAGGAAGAGGTCTTAAATTCTTTGTTGAATAAAAAGGAATAACTGGAAAAAGAAGAAGAAAAAGCCGTCACTAGTGAGTGACGCCATTTAGTGGCACTTTTCTCCTCCGTTTTAAGCTAGCTCTAAAAAGGAATCCTCTGCCTTCTCTCATCGATAATTCACTGTGAAGGGAAAGCCAAACTCTTCTTCCTAGCAATAGACACCATCTCTCTCCTTGCTTCTCATCAGAGTTTTACTTCTCTTTCAGAAGAAAAAAAGTAAAGTAAAAGCAAAGTCGTCAGAGAGAGAGAGAGAGAGAGAGNAGAGAGAGAGAGAGAGAGAGAGAGAGAGAGAGAGAGAGAGAGAGAGTTTGAGGAACTCAAACGCTAGCACCGAATATATCAGAGCAACAGTAGTAGGAAAAACGCTAAAAAAGTAAAAGAAGTAAAAGAAGTCACTGCTTCATTAAAATTTAATAAACTCTGCTTTGCAATCGCTGCCGCCGCCGTTGTTGCCCAACGAGCTGGGGTCTTAAAATGCATCTACCAGTGGTACCCAGTCATAGCAACTGAACAGCATTATTATTAGTTTTCGCTCTCTTCCGTCCTCTCTCTCTCCCCCTCTTTTTCTCGATTCGCTCAATTAGTTTATAGCCCTTGCTTCTTCTGCTCGTTGGTCCTATTCAATTGGTTGCATTGCTGCTGCTTTTGCTGCCTTTGAAGCCACCATGTGCCCAATCTTCAGGGTGCACAGAAAAAAGCACTGATTCACTGTGAAAAAAGGAAAAAACTCAACTCTACTCGCCTCAACTTTACAACTAAACTTTTTTCCGACTGAAGACTCCTCTAGCTGCAATGGCTTTAGTAGTGGTAGTATAGTGCATGGTCACTGCAAAGAAAAGTAGTGCAGTGAAGTCCTTCGCAGCAACAGCAAAGGCAGCAGTTATTTTGCAAAGACAAGAAGCACTACTACCAAAATAGACTCGACTAGACAGCACAACAGTGCACAACAACAAATGGACTGCCAAATAGAGGCAGACGGAGAGGAGACTGAAGAGAGCAAGAAGCTTCAGCGGTGACAAATGGGCCAACCAGTTATCATCATCATCATTTCACTTGATTACTTCTTTTTTAGAGCACTGACTTTTCAGCAGCAG
>NW_016195101.1:0-3071 GCF_001687245.7 Rhagoletis zephyria | reverse complement strand
AAAGACCCGGTCAATTGAACAAGTTCAGAACGAAACGACCCAACTCTACTAAGAAGTATTGTTAATGCTCTTTGGTATGTCACTAACTATGCCTNAAAGACCCGGTCAATTGAACAAGTTCAGAACGAAACGACCCAACTCTACTAAGAAGTATTGTTAATGCTCTTTGGTATGTCACTAACTATGCCTTTCACCAAGACCTCAAAATTCCATTTGTCAGGGAAGAAATCATCAGATTGACTCAGTGATAACACGATCTTTTTTTGTTGTTACTATCATAACATGTTTTAATAATTATGTACAAAAAACAATTACATTATCATTACAACAAGTTTTTATTTTGATACAAGAAGACTAGCAAGTTATACTTCTTGTATAACTTTATGTCGCATTACCCGGGTGTTTTTCGTTTAACCGGCACCAACATATGTATATTACCCGGATACCCGGGCAAATCTTGTAATACCCGGCTACCCGGGTAATAAAAGCCCCGGGTAATACCGGGGTAACCGGGTACCCGGGTATCATCAGCCCTAGCACAGACGGACGGACAGACGGACGGGCGGATGGACGGACGGAGAGACAGTCACAGCTTAATCGATTTCTCTTTTCATTCTGATCAGTTATGTATACATTTGTCTATATCTATCTCGATTCGTTTTGCCTGCTACAAACAACCGTTATGTGAACAAAGTTATAATACCCTTGTGCACAAGTGCGCTCTGGCATAAAAATTTGCGCTCAGCTGCTGCGGAACTGTGAGGCAAACTAAAAATGTTATGGACTAAATCACACAATTCTCCAAAGGCCGCTTCACCCAATCCATTTTTAATCAAACTTACTTGGGCGGCCGCTGTGACATAATGGTAAGCAGTGCGCGCTTCCACTCCGCAGAGCCTGGGTTCAAGCCCTGGTCAAAGCAACATCGCAAAAAATTTAGAAAAAAGGCTTTTTCTTAACAGCGGTCGCCACTCGGCAGGCAATGGTAAACCTCCGAGTGTATTTGTGCCATGAAAAACAGCTTCTCATTAAAATACTATCGCCGTTCGGAGTCGGCGTAAAACGGTAGGTCCATCCCCTTTGTGTTACAATATCAAGTCGCACGCCACAAATCGGAGAAGAAGCTGGGCCAAACACTAACATATGTGCAAGCGCCAATCTATTACTTGATCCCAAAAACGTTCTATATTGGTACAGTTTTTGAAGTTACCTTCACTCAGCCTCAATTTGCGAAATCGAAAGTCAATTATGTTTGCACCGAGCCCAGAAGCAATGCGAGCAAAATGAGCGCCGGCTTTCAGTTCAACGCAACAACGCATATTTCTCTATTCGGTCCCAGAGTGACAGCGAAAGCGCAAACCCCAATCCATCGAACACCCTCAAACCTCCTCAAGATCCAAATCAGCGGACTTGCCCTCCAAACTTACCATCGACGACTCCGATGTCTTTGAGTGAATTCGGTAAGCGATAACATATCCCCAAATATAGCTGCAACAACAACTAGTACAGTGCATCTTTTACTACCTCAATTACGCCAACAACAACAACAAACACACCGGTACCTGCCGGTGTGGAGGTTGTTAAAGTAAAGTAAGTAAATTAATTTAAATAATTAATTTAATTTAAATATAAAATAAAAATTGTACATAAATTTAATTCCATTAGGAAAAAACCTAAATACTCAAATATAATAAACATAATAAAATAAGTAATTTTTTGTTCTTTTTAAAACAATAAATTTAAAAATTACAACAAGAAATATAAATAAAAAAGTAAGTACGCCTGGGCCACACTGTAGAAGTGAAGCTTACGTTACTTATCTATCTATATATATACACATCTGCTTTTGCTTAAGGTTATATTTTTTCGCTTTTTTTCTATTAATGTCCCAATGTCTATCGAGATCCCTACCTGTACCACTGTTCGTTTTAATAACATTCATGTTATTCTGTTTTCCCGTTATCTTCATTTTTATCTTTATACTCTATCGATAACAAAATCGATTATAACGTCCACCAAAATACCGATGACAAAATCGATGACAAATTCGATAAAATTTCAATAGCAACATCGATAATACCATTGGTAGCTAAATCGATTAGAAAATCGATAACAATATCGATAACAAAATTGATAAATATCGATAAAAAAATCAATAAATATCGATAACAAAATCGATAAATATTGATAACAAAATCGATAAATATCAAATCGATAACAAAATCGATTTATATCGATAACAAAATCTATAAATATCGATAACAAATTCGATAAATATCGATAACAAAACCGATAAATATCGATAACAAAATCGATAAATAACGATAACAAAATCGATAAATATCGATAGCAAAATCGATAAGAAACTCGATAAATATCGATAGCAAAATCGATAAATAACGATAAGAAATCGATAATTATCGACAACAAAATCGATGAATATCGATAAAAAACTGGTAAATATCGATAACAAATCTATAAATATCGATAACAAAATCGATAAATATCGATAACAAAACCGATAAAAATATTGATTATTTTATCGATAGGTCTCGAGAATCCCGAAAATCTTTAAAATCCCAAAATAGTTCCCAGATTGAGTCTCTGTGTCTCTCTCTATACCCTTCCCTCTTTAATTACCTCTATTTCAATCTTTCTTCCCCTATCTTCATCTTTGCTTTTATCGGTATCCTCATCCTCCTCTTTGTCTTTACTTTTGTGTTCATCATATTTTTTAGCTACATATTCCCCTTCACATTTGCCCTTATATATATAAGTAAAGTGTTTAAATTTACCTTGGCCTTCATTTTTGCCTTTATCTTTACGCATCTTTGTTTTTATACACGAGCGCACTTGTGCACAAGGGTATATTAATTTTGTTCACATAACGGTTGTTTGTAACAGCCAAAACGAATCGAGATAGATATAGACAAATGTATACATAAATGCTCAGAATGAATAGAGAAATCGATTAAGCCATATGTCCGTCTGTCCGTCCGTCCGCCCGTGTACACGATAACTCGAGCAAAAATTGAGATATCTCAACGAAATTTGGTACGTAGGTTTCCGTT